>NW_014542415.1:129327-134035 GCF_000741045.1 Vigna radiata var. radiata | reverse complement strand
TGTACTAGAACTTTGTAGCACAAGAATAAGTTCATACAAGTGCTTATGATTTCATGCTTTAAAACATGTGCAGTAAAACATATGAAATGATGCATAGCACTCAGCACAATAAAGCATATACATATGTTCTAGAAATATATCAATCAATCATCACAGGAACATGTAACATATTAAATACACATATACATGGTCAATAGGTATTACAGTTTAATCAGCATAAGAACATGTAATGCAACAACAACATATACTTGTTATTAAGCAATGTGTTGTCATCATAAAAAACTAGATTGATATAGAAATTGTGTTGTCAACAATCTCAACAATCTCCCCCTTTTTTTATGATGCACAACCATGATTAATAACCAACCATGTTTGCACACTTTAATACAAAACAGAGTAGCAGAAGAAATTAACACAGTTAAAATAGTTATGTACTTTGCATGTAATACAACAATCAGCAAAAAAATATCAAACAGAATCATTAATCTCCCCCTTTCATATAGCACTATAAGATCATAAATTTTCTCCCCCTTTATCCATTAGCAAAAAAGGTTTTCTCATGATATTTTGCTGAAGAACAATCAACCAGAGATACATCAAACAGAATATGCAAGTTTTCAAAGTACATGGAAAAAAAAAAAACTCCCCCTGAAATGCAGGCATGTGAATGAAAATGTGTAAGGAGTGATACTCCCCCTATCATTATGCAGAAGTAATAATATCAAATCAGATGCACAATGCAGCATATCACAGATAAAACAATCAGTTCAATCACAGAATTGTATCAAAGACAGTATAACACTTAATTCAGATATGCAATGATACAATCATCAACAATCTCACAATATTATCTCAGATAAGATGACAAACAATTTATAGCAGAGATAATAGCAGATATATCAGAATAAGCAATCACAAAAAGAATAACCAAATTCCAGAATTGGAATTGTTAACCCTGTTATGTGCAGTCGATTGCATTATTTCCTCAGTTGACTTCAATGCTTTCCAAAGTTGTTGATTTCCACTTGTAATTCAAAGCAATGTTCTTCCTGCAAAACCTTTCAAAGTTCCCTTTCAGATCAAGCATTTTAGTTAAGCAAGAAATATAGTCATAAACAACAAAAGTCAATATGTACAAATTCATAACAATTTAAGCATAGTTGACTTCAAACATATTGCAGTCGAATCAATCAAGCAATGCAAAAAGTGTCAAATAGATTTAAAGCAACGATATTTATTCAAAAGTACTAATTTCATTTCCTTGAAAGAAGAATATTACATTGATAGAACCAGACAAGGAAAAACTAAAAGACAACAAAAGATGGCATTATAAGCCAAAAGAAAAAGACATCCTATGACTCTAGACAAAACATTTGATGGACAACTTTTAACATGATAGAATATGACATTTCTTTCATTTCTTTAGACTAAGTTAGAAAGATTCAATAAAGCCCTCATCAGATGAATTTTCATTCTGATGTCTTATTACAAGATCATCATATTTGCAGAAGTACTCCCAATACTGTATTCAGCTTCTTCACCCATGAAATTCCATCCATTAACGGTTTTCACAATTCCAAGTGATACAACAAAGTCAAGATCAACATTTACTCCTTGTTGAACTCCATAGGCACTTCTGCTCATTTTCAACATTTACTCCTTGTAATACCAATATTTTGCTCACTAATACTGCATATGGAAGACACAGTGGGGTAATTTTCCATATTCTGATTTTGTTACCTTCAGCATGTTGTCAGAGATGGTTGCTGGCCAATCTACTTGAATATTCTCTTTTAGAGCTTTTAGCAGCATTAAGTCTTCAGTGGTGGCTTGTGCATAGTTTCCTCCTCTAGCCATAAGTATATAGGCAATGGCATATATAGCTATTCTTTCATCTTTCTTCATTCCACCAGTTTTGTAGTTTGAATGATCCCTACAGTCATTTGCATTTCTCAGACAGTTCTGATATTCAGTAAACTTGTTAAACCCTTTTTTCCTAGATGGCATTTTTCACCACCAAATCTTAATCCTCCAACAGTGCTCTAGACATCATTAGTTAGTTTGATGTCTACTCCTTTTACACGAGAACATAGGATGTCATCTACAATTTTCAGGTTGCAGTTGAAGACCTTTACTAAATCAGGATACCAGGGACATGCTAGTTCGACAAATTGTTTTAAGCCCTGACGCTTAATCCATCTCTAAAATAGAAATCCTTCGTTTCTGAAAAAATTCAACTTTAGGAATTAATGTGTCACCAAAGTTCTTCTTTTCCAGCAATCTAGATATTTGGACTGCGCATCATCATCGCTTATCCAGTCGTTTAAATCAGATACTCTTCTAGCATTTCTTGAAGTAATGGTTTTAAACCTCCTTCTCGGCGTAGAGGTTGAAGCCATTGCAATTTGAAGATGAGTAAAGATTTTGTTAGAAGGAATGAGAATAGTGGAGTAAAGATGAGGATAAATGTAGCGACCCATGATTATCAAGGTTTCAATATATTTAGCGCGGATGAACAATTTGGAGGGAAAACATTTTATTTGATTTTCGCACCAAAATGAAATTTTGAATTTCAGACACAATCAAAAAAACTTATAGTCAGTCAAATACCTAAAGATTTTAGTTGACAGGGTATACAACTACTAATCGAATGAATTATTAACATGGTCGACTATGACACATTAAAAACAGAGTTTTACACACAAACAATCAAATAATCAGACAGACAATACATTCATGTAATCACACAACAACAACCAATGCAGTTTAGCAATAATGTAGTAAATTGATACAGATTTACCAGTTGTAGATTCTCAAGATAATGATTTAATTCAGACTGATCCATCCTTGAGATCTCACTGCATCAGCTTTATATCCTGCAAAAACAGATTAAGATTTGGTTGCTGGTACCCATTTAACTTTAGGTCCATGATTGTCAGTTTTTGTTACCAGTTCCTTTGGTTTCCAAACAAATAATTTTTTAGGAACAACAACATTTCTATAATAGCAATTTCTAACAGTATGACTAACATAATTGCAATAGAAACATGCATTCTTAGCAGGTTTGCTTAAATCAATAAATCTCTTAGCATTGGTTCTGTTAGATTGAGCTTTGTAACCAATTCCTTGTCTATAAATTGCTCTGTTAGATGATTTTAAAGCAGTATTTAAATTGTCTCTACCTTGAGTAAACTTAGCTAGCGTGCTAGTCAAGTAACTTATCTTTTCAATATGAGCAGGACAATTTTCACAATCTTTTTCTACTGTAACAGTTTTGATTTCAACATTCTTAGCAGATAACAAAACTTCTTTTAATTCTTTTTCTAGTTTCTCATTATCAGCAACAAGGTTATTAATTCTATACTCATAATCTCTTCTTTTAGAGTTTAGTCGATTAACCTTGTACTGTAGTCGCATTGCTTCAACATGCAGTTCTTTGAATGCTTCAATCAGTTGCTGATATTTTTCTTCTATTGGTAGATTCTCAAATTCTTCGTCACTGTCTCTATCATTACTTGATGTTCCAGCCATGTGACAGATGTTGGATTCCTCATCTTGATCAGCATCTTCATAACTTGAACTTTCAGAGTCTGAATTCTCCCAAGCAATGTATGCTCCTTTTCTTTTCAGATTTCTACCTTGAGGGAATCTTTTCTTTCCTTTTTGCTTCGGCTTTAATTCGGGACAGTCAAGTTTGGTGTTACCTTCCTTTCCACATTCATAGCACTAGACAACATTTGTACTGAAGCTTTTCTTCTTGCCTTGACCTGCATGGTTAGATAGTTGACTATCATTTTGCATAAGTCGACTAAATTTTCTTACCATCAAGGTCATCAATTCTTTTTCATCCATGTCTGTTTCAGAGTTATTCTTGCTTGTAGCTTTCAGAGCAATGGACTTCTTCTCTTCAATCTCCTCTTCATCCTTTAGTCTACCAAGTTCCAATTCGTGTTCTCGTAACTTGCCAAACAAGGTAGCCTATGTTTATCATTGTGAGAACTTTGGATTCAGAAATTGTAGTGACTTTTGGTTTCCAATTTATGTTCAGACTTTTTAAAATCTTGATATTGATTTCTTCTTTATCAAATACCTTCCCGAGAGCCATGAGATGATTTACTATGTCAGTGAATCGTTTCTGCACATCATAGATGCTTTCACCAGCTTTCATTCTGAACAATTCATACTCTTGTATTAGTGAATTCTTTCTTGCTCTCTTGACTTCATCTATGCCTTCATGAGTTACCTCTAAGACATCCCACATTTCCTTTGCAGATTTGCATTGAGATATCTTGAAAAATTCATCAACAGTTAGTGCAAAGGCAATAATATTTCTAGCTTTAAAATCATACTGAGCTTTTCTATTCTCATCAGCAGTTCACCCAGTAAAAGGTTTTAAAACAGTTTCTTTATCAACAGTTTTTGTAGGCACAAATGGTCCATTTAAAGTGGCATCCAAAATTCCTTTATCTTGCGATTCAAGAAAGATTTGCATTATAATTTTCCAAAGCAGATAATTTTCACCAGCAAACAGAGGTGGTCTGTTTATTGAAGCACCTTCACCAAAAGTTTGAAAACAGGAAGCCATCCCCAAGTGTATAACCGAATTAAAATAAAACAGAGTCAACTAGTTTTTCAAATATCTTATGAAAACCAGCTCTGGTGCCAATTGTTGGAAAACAGGTTGGCTTCTTTATTTCACCAAGAGGGG
>NW_014542415.1:106409-129237 GCF_000741045.1 Vigna radiata var. radiata | reverse complement strand
TTCGCAATCTTGTAATCAAAGTATAAAGCTTTTTGAACTTTCTTGAAATGCAAGCAATCAGAATGTGTATGCAGCGAAACTTAAGTAGTTGACTGCGTAAAGAATAAAGTCGACTAGAATGTAAAAGATAAGGGAGAGAGAAATGCAAACGTAGGTTTTTATACTGGTTCGGCCAACAATGCCTACATCCAGTGTCCTTCCAACCCAGGAAGCAAATGCACTATAATGGTTGCGGTTTTTACAACAACGAATTTATAGAAGACCTCCACGTCAAAAAATATAAATCTCCTCTCTAACCCAAAACCAAAATATAGTTGCAATAACAAAACCAGACTTGCAGCAAGAATCTCCTCTTCTGCAATCTGCAACACCACGTCGAACAATCCTCAACGTGAACAATCCTATATATCACAACAGGTCCAATTCCAGTAGTTTTCACAGGATGCCAAGCCTTGAATACAAATCAGCAGTCTTCACAGGATGCCAAGCCTATCACGATCAATCACACAAGCACCTTCTTATGCAGATGTTGATCAGCCAATGAACGCACAACTGAATCTCCTCTTTGAATATCTTTCAAGAAAGATCACCACCGTCTGCTTGGAGAATTCTTGGAGCTAAGAGAAATCTGAAACATAAATGAAATTGTTAGATCATCAAAAGTCTGTGAACAAACCTGTGTTTAGTCTATTTATAGATTTTTGTTATCCAGATGATTTCTCAGTCGAATAATGTACTAATTCACTCGATTGTATTATGACAATTATAATAGTTCAGTCAACTCAGTAGCTCCCAGTCAACAAATAACAAAACACATTTAATACAGTTGACCAAGACATCAATGCTCAACTAACTTTCAAAAGTATAGTCGTTAGAGTGCACGAGCATAACAGAATTTCAAAACAAACAACAGATACATTCGAATATGTAAAACACAGTGTCGACTTTTACATTGACAAACACTTTGAAATTTTTTTCTTCTCAAAATAGCACATAGCACTGACTTTAAAATTTGTACAAAGATTTTAGCATAGTTGAATCCATTAGCAATGTAGTCGACTGTACTAGAACTTTGTAGCACAAGAATAAGTGCATACAAGTGCTTGTGATTTCATGCTTTAAAACATGTGCAGTAAAACATATGAAATGATGCATAGCACTCAGCACAATAAAGCATATACATATGTTCCAGAAATATATCAATCATTCATCACAGGAACATGTAACATAGTACATACACATATACATGTTCAATAGGTATTACAGTTTAATCAACATAAGAACATGTAATGCAACAACAACATATACTTGTTACTAAGTAATGTGTTGTCATCATAAAAAACTTGATTGATATAGAAATTGTGTTGTCAACAATCTCAACAATTTCTGGGGAACAACTTTTAATGTAGGAGAAAATCGAGGAAATTAGGCTAATGGCAAATGAAGCGCGACGAATTGAATCAGAGAAGAAAGGGGAAGAGGAAACTTATGAAGTTAGGAAGTGCCACTTGAAGAAACTCCAAGATAAGCATCAAAGGAGGACTGCCACTTGCTTGAGCAAGATAAGGTCTGCCCAAAATAGGGACCTTGGAGACAGAATACTATCTCAAAAGAAGATTGCAAAAGTGCAAATCAACACAAAATTCAATTGATTCAAAGTAAGGTACAAAAAGGAGACCCCTAAGCCTTCTTATATAACTTTTGGAGAGAGCTAGGATGCAAGATCTAGGAGATGTGGGACTTTTGAGTGTGGAGGTCGTCCAGCAGCTGCTGCAGGTCCTCTAGGGACTTTTGAGTCCCACATTGCTCAATTCTCTCCACTCCAAAAGGTTTATAAGGCAATTAGTTCTCCTATAGGTCAAAACATGAAAACTAGCTATGCTATCTTGTACTACAAGCTATGGAAAACGAATTACTCTTCTTTTCTTTTAAGTTCAAGCTATGTGAAGTGATGAGTCAATATATTATTGATTTCACTTAGTTTATTGTGCTAGAATTAATCAGGGAATTGTGCTTAATTGTCTGGTATTTTCCCGTTATTCCTAATTATGCTTAATTTGGTCGGAAATTCTTATTTTAGTTAATTTGAATTTTCTGAGCTAATTATTTGCATTATTATTTTTAGGGAAATTTTGGAAATACAATTTGGGACATTTGGAGTGCTATCAAATAAGTCAAGACTCTTCACATAGACATTTCAAATTTAATTACTTTGAAACTTAGTAGTCTAGATAGTTTTTAATTAAACTTGTAAACATTGGGCCAATTTTTGGCAAAATAGTTTGAGCCCAAATAGGAAACATGACATGGCACCTAGGATTTTGCAAAGTAGGTGGTCCCCACCTCATTTAGAAGGACTCATGGTCCTAGGAATAAAGGTCCAACCGTCACTCATTGGAAAAAAAATCATTATTCTCGGCATTTGGAAGAAGCAAGGGTGCCACTCATTTTTTTTTATTCAAGGGCTGTAACGTTTTTCATTTTTGAACATGTTGATATTGGATGATTTTGGTTGAATGAAGGAAGCTATTTCACTTTTCCATTTCTTTAATTTTGTGCAAAGGGCTGGAACGGCGTTTGGAGATGGAGAGCTCCTTAATTTCATTTTGGTGATTCAGTAGATGCTTTATTTTATTCAGCACTTTTGCATTGTTGTTTCTTTGATTCAGCACACGGCGATTTAACTTTGGAAGAATGGGATGAAGAAAATTTGATTCCAGCGGTGCACACAACTTCACGGTTTGCCTTTATTCACCTAAGATAACGCTGATTTTTGTTAGGAAGAAACGTGGGAGAATTGCTTTCTTTTAGAAGCATTCGATGCAAGGGTGGTAGCGCTCCATAGGCAAAGCTGTTGCGTTTTTTTTTTAGAAGCAAATTCATTTTCTTAGAAGCAGCACATTACAAAGCAAGTGGTTTCACGTCCAGAAAAGGATAAGCACAGTGATTAATTTTTGGAAAAGGCATAAGCGGCGATGATGCATTTATTTGTTCTAGATAGCATATTTCAATTTCCATTTTTGAAAGGGCACACGGGTTACGGTTTGGATGAAATAATTTAACACTTTTTTGGCATTTAGCAAGTAGCATAGGTACGTTGGCTAAGAGGTGGATGCATTAATTTTGTTTCTTTTAAAAAGATTATAGTATTTTAATTATTACTTGGAAAGGCATGTTTCTAACATTCACGGCTTCTCATTCTTTTTAATCATGCATTCACGGTTTCTTATTTTTAGTTTCATTTATCATGCATTTAACTTGCATTCCAGCTGCACGTGCTTGCTTCCCAAGCTGATTTCTATTGGAATGAAAAGCATATTTAATTTTCTTGCATTTATCAAAATGGACGTTTTCAAGGGGTGATATACGGTGATAGACTCTTGATGTCTTTCTTGGAGAAAAAGCATGTAATTTTATTTAGAGAGCTCCACAAGCTTACTTCTTGCATTTTAATTTGTCATGCATTTTGAGCATTTAATCTTATTTNTCATTTAATGTTTTAGCTTAAGTGTTGCATTTTAATTACTTTAATGATGTTTAGATATTTTTGTTACAGTGTTAGGCGTTTAATATTTTCTTTCATTTTAATGTTGTGTGTTATGTTCAATTGTGCTAATTTAATTGTGGTGTTAGCTTAGGTTAGTCAAGTTGGTCATTAGCAATATTACTTTGTTTCCTTGAAATTTCTTGGACTGTTCTTGTGATTATTCTGCTATGCCTGACATTTTGTGAAATCTGACTATGTTTTTGCAACGGGTATACACTTAGTTGCCTAGTTGGTGATTGCATCTTCGCTTAGTTGATTAATCTGTATAGAACACAGTGGATGGAATAGGTGCATTGCGTTCGCTTAGTTGGTTAACTTTGTTGGATTAGAGGTTTGAGTCGCAACTTTATTTTGTTGATCTGTGATTAGAAACATTGTAATTAAGTTAATGACCAACTGTTTTTATTCTGTCTTTGAAACCGTTTTTAAATCTGTGTTTAATTATTAGTTGCGTCTCTGTTTTGATTTTGTTTATCCACAACCACAAACTTTTCAACAACCCCCCCCCCCCACCTTCGTGTTTGACCTAACTCTCGAACAGCAAAATTGGTCCTTGAGAGACGACCTAGGAGTCATTCCCTAGCTATACTGCATTTATTTGCACATCAAATTTGCATGGGCCACGACACCCATCATGAAGCCCCACATTGCTTGTACTAAAGGAAAATGAAGAGTTTATAAATGTTTCCTCACTAGAAATGAAACGAAAGTAAAAGAGGCAAAATACAAGCCCACGAAACCTACACTATTCTTTTTTATTCCTTTTGTCACTCTAAAAGCTCTTCATTGTTGCCCCATCTATGATCATATCATCCCCCTAGGTTGGAGAGGATTCGACCTCGAATCTAGAAAAACCTACAACAAAGAGAGATTAATGACTTATCTGTTTATAATCCAAAGGACACTCCTCCTAGATCAAATGTTAACCTGCAAAAAACACCAAACATTTTGTGAATAAATTGATGTTTACCAAACAATGTATATAGAAAAGGAATATTGAAAAAATGAGTTTTTGAAATTTGATTTATTTGCTTAGGGAAAACTAAAAATCCATCTTTTGAAAAATTTTTATTTTTGTCTTGAGTTAAGTGTAAAAAAGAATACATTAACTCAAGATGTGGGATGGAAATAGTGTGTGAAGAAGTGGTAAAAAGAGATGAGAAAGGTGGGATATTTTCATAAAAGCTTTTAGAAAAAGAAGAAAGCTTAATAATCACTAGTGCAAAAACGTTGTTTAATGTCACCCATAAGACATCGGTTTGTGTGTAATCCGACGTATAGGAGCGGATGGTGGCATTATCATAAATAACCTGGTAAACTAGACGTCGGTTTTATCCAAAATCAGACGTCTATTAATTTCAAGACGTCAGCACTACAACACACCGACGTCAACTGGGCTGCATTTAATGCTTTTCACCTAATTCTCAGGCGCTTAGACGTCACGTAGTCCAAATTCGACGTCTAAGGCATGTCTGGAAGGCGAGAAAGCCAAAAAAGTCTTCAATGTTGACGTCGGCGTTTCGGGCTACGCGGCGTTTATTATACCTGTAATAATTATGTTTACAAAACTCGAGGGTCGTAGACGTCGGCTATTTAGGGCCCCGACGTGTATGTTATTATAGACGTCGGTGGCCCATACCAACAGTCGTGAACATCCCTGACAGGATATCAAACGTCAATCGGTTCAGCTTCCTAGACGTCGGTTCCCCCTGACAGAAACCGACGTCTAATGGGTATTGAAAAATTCAGTTTTAAATGTTCACTTGGACGTCACATTAGTAGGATAAACGACGTCTATAGACGTCGGTTTCTGGAGAATAACCGACGCCCAATTCCATTTCAAATACAACGCTACTCTTCGCGGTATTTAATTTTCTGATATCGATCGTCTTCCTTTTCTCCTTTTTCTCTTGCCACACCTCTTCTTTTTCTCTCTTTTTGGCATTCTATTGTTGTTTCTCGTCTTCCTCCTCTCCTTTTTCTCTCTTGCATCCCAGGTGCGTGGTTTTTTTTTATGCTTACAGTTTAAACTTTATTTAGTCTTTCATCTATTATCTTGTGGTTGAACTGATTAAAATTTGCTTTCTTTGTGTTGTGTTTTAGTGCATTTTTTATCCTCTCTTTGGGTAACATAGTACAACATTCTCCCTTTGCTGGTTTCCTCACAAGAAGAGTGGCGATCTTTTGAGTTTTCTATGGCTTGTCGACCTAAAATGGAACTTGGGTCCTTGTCCAATTCTCGTGTCCTCGTAATTTTTTTCTTTTGCGGTTGAATAATGGGAAGTAGTCATGGACCCAAGTTCGGTTTTGGGTTGAAATGTCATAGAAGATTCAAAAGACGCAAGCTTTTTTTGTGGGGAAACTAGCGAAAGGAGAGTGTTGCACTATGCTATCAAAAGTCTGGATCAAAACTGCACTAAAACACAACGCCTTTGTTAGACGTCGGTTAGTGCCAGGTCCAACATCTATAAGGAACATAGACATCAGTTAGTGTCATTTTAAACCTCTATATATTCATGTAAACGTCGGTTTTATGCATAGTTGGACGTCTATATAGAGAAATTAGACGTCGGTGTGGGTATAAGTAGACTTCTATATGGACGTCGGTGGATATCGTTAACCGACGTTTATAATGACGTCGGTTAAGAGGATTTCTGACGTCCCATGGACGTCACCCTTATAGACGTCTGTTGTGTAAGTGACGTTAAAAGTCCAAATTAACCGACGTTAAACAGCGTTTCTGCACTAGTGAATTGGAGAAAAGTGGAAGGATGAAAAAACTCCCCTGTCATGGCTTGAATCCTGTAGAAAGATAGGAGTGGAAGGTGCATGTAGTAACACTTCCTTTGTGACTAGGACGTTTTCCTTCTCCTTTTCTCTCACAATTTCTTCTTTTCTTTTGTTGCTTTCTCCTCTTTTTCTTTCCTCTCATTTTTTTTCTTTTTCTCTCTCCTCTCTTTCTTTCCTTTCTTTTGTTTCTTTATCCTCTTTTCTATCTTGAAGGACCTCTTTATGAGAAATGAGACAATTAAGCTTGACCTTCTCCTTTTCTTCGCCTCTCTTTGACTTCATGATGAGGTGGTCCTCGTGTATTTCGTTTGGAGTTAGAGCTTTTAAGACGACCTTGCGCCCTTGGTAAGTAAAAGACATTCTATTAGTAAGACCATCATGTTGAACATTTCTATCAAATTGCCATGGTCTTCCTAATAAAATGTGAGTTGCTTCCATGGGTACAACGTCACAAAGAACCTCATCTTGATACTTGCCAATAGAAAAGGAAATATTGACTTGCTTGTTTACCAAGATTTCACCCTCCTCACTTAGCAATTGAAGTTTGTAGGACTTGGCATGCACTGGGTTGGGTAGCTTGAGCTTGTCCACTACGCGTGTGCTAGCCACATTAGTGCAAGTTCCCCCGTTTATGATCATGGAGCAAACCTTGCTAGCTATAAGACATCTAGTGTGAAAATTATTTTCTCTTTGAGTTGTGTCAAAGTCCTTATGGACTTGACCCAAGAGACTTCTTATAACTAGTATGTCGCCATCAAATGGAACCGTGTACTCATCTTCACTAGAGGAAGAAGAGTGAGAAGTGTGTGAAGGTGAAGAAGGAGGAGAGTCATCGATGACAACCTCTTCTCCTCGAATGCACATTGCCCTCTTGTTTGGGCATGCAGATGCAATGTGACCATGACCTAAGCACTTAAAACATTTAACTTGACTAGGTCGCATTGGTGACTTAGGTTTTGAAGGCGCGAGATTAGTAGAAGATGGCCGAGATTTATGAGGAATCTCTCTAGAAACATCCTTTTCCTTGTCCCTTGATGATGAGGTTTTGTAAAAAAAATTCTTTTGAAGTGGAAAATTTGTTGCGGTGGGACTCTTTTCTTAAAACTTGTCTTTCAACTTTCATAGCCCTATGTACCACAACATCTAAATCCTCATCATCATGGAGCTCTACAACATCTTGGATGTTTCTATTGAGACCACTAATAAATCTAGTTATTTTCGCGTGGTTAGTCTCATTAGTGTTAGTATGGTATAAGAGCACTTCGAGCTCACGCGCATACTCCTCCACACTTTGTCTACCCTGAGTAAGCCGTTGAAGTTTAATCAGGAGGTCCCAATGGTAGTATAGAGGTACGAAGCGTTGGTACATCAAGCACCGAAAATGTTCCCAAGAGCTCACGGGTGAGTCCTTGGTAATGTTCATCCTAAATAGCCATTGCATGGCGTATCCCTCTAAGGCTAAAGTAGCTAACTTTACACGCAAATGTCCATCTACACTATACAAGTAAAAAAGTTGTTCTACTTTAGCTATCCACTCTAAAAATATACTAGGATCGGCTTCTCCCTTGAAACTTGGCAAAGTCAACTTTGGCATTGCAAGGTTTGGATCCACAGCTTTGTCTTCTTGCTTTTTCTTGGAGGATCCATTCTCATGACCATGACAGAGCTTCCCTTTAGCCTTTGCCTCCGTGTCCAGCCGTTTTCTAATGGCATCAAGTTGGTCTTTCATGTCTTGAAAGGAGTCAAGTTGATGTTGCATTTGTTGGAAGGCCTTCATCAAATCAAACTAGCTAGAAGGGCTTCCATTGTGACTAGCTCCATTGGAGGAAGCACGGCTTGAACCTGTAGACATTTTAGCAAAACAAACAGCAGCACAACTAACACACAAAATTGGTTAGAAACAGCCACAAATCAAGGCAAAACAACAACAGAATCCACGGTCAAAATAGCAGCCCCGGTTACACTCAATACAACAAAAAGGAAGCTCAAAACTCTCGGTAAAGTGGTTCAAAAACAAGGTAAGGGCAGCACCCTTCTTTCAAAAGTAGTACAATCTCTCACAAGTCCACTTTGAGAGCACCAACTCAAGTCTAAAGAAAATGGAAAGATGTACAATCCACCCTCAATGCAAAGGAGCCAAATCAAGACAACACATGGTAGAGGCCAAAAAATGAATGAAAACCCCAAGACAAATGATGAAAATTGAACCTAAAAAATCAAGAAACTTGGCACAAAACAAGGTGGCAGTAATCTAAAGATATTTAAGAGACAAAACAGCAAGAATTAAGAGTCAAAACAGTGGCACAAAATGAACAAGACAGCAAAGAAAATCACACAACCAAGAAGCAAATTCACATCAACACACTAAGTATACATGAAGAGCAAGACCAAATTAATGCTGGAAATAATTTTGGCAAACCTCAAACCTATAGATTTTGTATATTTTGAGATGAAAAGAGGCTTTAGAAGAGGTTATCAAACACACCACACCAAAAACTCTCGGTCAAACAACAACAGCCACAGAAAAATTTTTTGATTATTTTACAGCAAGCAGTGTTGCAAAATATGTCACGGCCAAGGCTATATTTATGGAAGAAAGTGTGTTTGATTAAAGCACAATGAACTAATTGAATGCCTCTATTGATACAGAAACATATAAGCAAGATTCACACACTTAAATCCAATGATGATCAAACTCAATTCAGCATACAAACATGGAGATATAAAAATTACTCTTAGCTATGCAATTTCAGAAATTACTCTAGAAAACTCCTAAAGAGGAACAAACATATGACTTAATTCAAATCTAACAAGCAAGAAAAGACATATACAATCCAGCTAAGACAAGGAAATAAAGTTGGAACAACAAACAAAATGGAATAAGGACACCTACTTGTTGAAGACCTCCAATAGCATTGTTGCTATTTGAAGAAATCACTGCTTGTATAATGCTCTGGACAGCCACGGTTAATCACCTCCAAGCTGTGATATGAAGTGTTTAATCCTTGCTTAAGAGTGTTGAGAGGTCCTAGCACCGTCCAATGATCAATTCCAACCACCACAAGTACCAAACAGTAAGCAAACAATGCAAACAGATTAGAAGTCACTCAAACAATAAGCACTGGACTGACATAGTGGAGAAAAAAATTTACTGGGAACATTACAGAACGAATTTGAGCAAAGTAAAAACTATACTCATGATACCACATGATGAGGAAGTGCATACCTATAGAGAATATTCTAAATGACATTTAAGAGAATGGAAAAGGAAATTAAAATGGAAGAGATTGAGAAAGAAGAAACTTATGAAGTGAGGATGTGCCACTTGAAGGAAGCTCCAAAATAAGCATCAAAGGGGACCGTCACTTGCTTGAGCAAAATAAGGTCTGCCCAAATTAGGAACTTTGGAGACAGAATACTATCTCAAAAGAAGATTGCAAAAGTGCAAATCAACTCAAAATTCAATTCATTCAAAGTAATGTACAAAAAGGAGACCCCTAAGCCTTCTTATATAACCTTTGGAGTGAGCTAGGATGCAAGATCTAGGAGATGTGGGACTTTTGAGTGTGGAGACCGTCCAGCAGCTGCTGCAGGTCCTCTAGGGACTTTTGAGTCCCACATTGCTCAATTCTCTCCACTCCAAAGGGTCTATAAGGCAACTAGTTCTCCTATAGTTCAAAACATGAAAACTAGTTACGTTATCTTGTACTACAAGCTATGGAAAACAAATTACTCTTTTTTTATTTTAAGTTCAAGCTATGTGTAGTCCCACATTGTTTGTACTAAAGGAAAATGAAGAGTTTATAAATGTTTCCTCACTAGAAATGAAACGAAAGTAAAATAGGCAAAATACAAGCACATGAAACCTACACTATTCTTTTTGTCCAGAGAATTTAACGGCACGGACTGTATTGCTTGAATTTTTCATAACCAGGCACCAAATTGATCTACTTAAAAATAGAGGGGCCTACTTGAAGAAACACTGCACAAATAGGGACCTCCGAATCTATTAAACCTAAATTTAACTTTAGATTCATGTTGCTAATTTTGTACAAAGACGAGGTTTCACAATATGTTTGTATTTTATTTTACGTTTAACTTTTTTTTCATGAATTTCGTATGTAAATAATTTTCAATATATATTTATTTTGTAAGGTCCTTATATTCGTGTGTGTTTCCTTTTAAATATTATAATCTCAACTTCATGTTATTCTAATTTTTATTACGAGATTAATTTTGCAATATATGAGTTAGGTGTTAGTATTAGAGCTGTCAAAACAGGTAATTAGGCTCGACCCATCTCGGCTCACCACGGGTTGGTCACTTAGTGAGTCAACTCAACCCGGCTCACTTATTAGCAAGTTGAAAAAATTCGAACCCGACACAACCCACCACGGGTTGGTGGGTTAAACGGGTTGGCTCATTGACTCATTTAATTATAAGTTTTTTTAAATAAAAAAATTACAATTTTTTTAATTCAAATCTAAATAAACATCACACTAAAATGATGTTAAACTCCAAAGACAATTCAAAATAATAAAAAAAAAAGTATCTTACCGTCCAAGCGTAATCCAAAAACATGTATAAAAGGCTCAAACACGTGGTGAGCCAGGTTGGCCCGCGGGTTACAACCCATTTTGACAACACTAGTTGGTACTAAGTAGAGTTGTCAAAAATGGGTCACAACCCGTGGGCCAATCCGGCCTACCACGGGTTCGGGCCGGGTTGAGTTTGAAAAAATTGTATTTTTTTATGCGGGTCAGATTTCAACCTGGCTCATTTAAACTTGGCTCATGCGGGTTGAACCTGAAGTGGGCCAGATGGGCCCACCAACCCACATACCTAATTTTATTTTATTAAAATTTAATTTTAAATTGGTTTAAACCCTCATTTGGTCCTCGTATTTGTGTGTCAATCTCAAGTGGGTCATCATTTTTTTTTCGGTCTCAATTGGGTCCAAAAACTTGTAAAAATGAGCCAATTAAGCCCTCTCCGTTAAGTTATCACTGACCCCGTCTTCCTGTGATGATGTGGTGCACAGAAAATTAGCTGAGTTATAAAGATTTAAATACGTGGATATTACATGGAATTTATTAGGTTTAATTACCTTTTTAGTCCCCAAGTTGATGGCTGAATTTTTGTTTTGTACCCGTTTTTAAAAATGATGTTATTTGGTCCTTACGTTACTGAATTTGTTAAAATTCGTTCCCTTCCGTTAAATAGCTAGGAACGACGTTAACTTTACTGCATTTTCCTTCTCTTTCTTCTGCTCTTTCTGACACGATTTTCTCTCTCTTTTCTATTTCTCTAAGCACTAATTACTTCTACCTATCTTTTCTCAGACAATTTCTTGGAAGCCTCAAATTTCTGAACTGGAAAAATAACAAATTTCTAAACCATAATGGAATACTTGGGATAGGTGCCAGAATTTATGACAACTGGTTTGATAAATTAATAATTGTTACTGTATTTTCATATTAAACTCCATTGACAAGATTCGTCAACAAGCCTAAATGCTTTGGTTGAAGTTCTTATTTAATGACAGAAAGTAAATATTCAAATTCTGTATTTGTACACACCAAGCCAACCTCAAGCCTCCTTTCTTTTCTCCACTCTCTGCTAAAGACATACCCTTCATGGAATGTACCATTTTCACTTTCTTAGGCCTTCCAAATCCAAAATCAGTCTCATAAACAGTGAACTTGGGTGACCCTGTAACTATCAAAATACTTCCCAAAGCAAACATCCTCGTAAATGCTTCCCTCCAATTTTCTGCATCCTTAAACAGATCACTTTTCATATCACTCACTGCCCTTCTCATAACCTTCACCGCATTCACAAAACCACCTTCTCCCTTCAGCTCCTTTCTCTTCATTGCAAAACATAACGTTAAGCAGTTTCCACAGTTTGTTTCTGGCACAGCAGGCTCAAGCCAATCTCTGCAATCTGCAACGAAACGAAAGTACTCTTCTTTATCTTCTTCTTTATCTTCACTTCTGTGTCATGTTTTAACCAAACAAGCCCACACAAAAGCACAAGTCACCACAAATTTTGATACATATTGTGACGAACTCAGTTCTCCACTTCTCTTCCACTACTTCAACATCACTCTCTTCAGCCTCTCGATATCATCCCTACCAAAAACAATCGTGGCTTTGACATAATCTTCAGCATTGCAAACCTCAGAGGTTTTCCCAGCTAGCTTTTCCTTCCAAGTTGACCTCTCTTCAAAATAATCTCTTAAGAAGATAGCTTCTAACCCTTTGGGGTCCTTCAACACCCCCTTGTCCATGCACGGCGCTGACTTTTCTGCAAGAGTCAAGGCATCACCGCCACTTCAACAAAAGGAAGCCCAAGACTTCATGAAATTGCTGCAACAACTATCATCCATCACGTGGCAATAGGTCATCGAGATGCAAAGGCCCCGGTTGGGGAAAACCGTGGCTTGCAATGCCAGCAAAGGGAACACAAACGTGTCATCGTGTGTGTTTGTGCATGCTAACCGAGTGTTCCAAGTCTTTGAGAGGTTTAAATGAAACGACCTTATATAGACAAGCAAACATGTTTGTTGGAGAGGTTTAAATACATGCAAATATATATAAATTTTCCATGATCTTGGTCTTTCAGTAAAGTCATACTTGAAATACGTGCATGACTTAATTCTTAAGGGAAAACATAACAAATATATATTAAATTATGACCTCTGCTACACTTTTTGTTGATTAAGAATTAATTGTTATGAGAAAAGAAATATTTGACAAGATGTGGTGAATGAAAAGGTGGCGCAGAAATAGGTAGTTGATTGGTCAGAGTGCTGCCATTAATGCAACATAAACAATCACTTCTTGCAGTCCTTTGTCTATCTATATAATGGTGTCAGGAATAGCAGAGAAGACAGAGAAGAAAAATACTGCCACGTAAGACTGAAGTTAACACCGTTTCTAACTACTTAACGGAAGGGACCAAATTCTAACAAAATTAGTAACGTAAGGACTAGATAACATCATTTTTAAAAGCGAGTACAAAACAAAAATTCAGCCTCTAACTTAGGGACTAAAAAGGTAATTAAACCAATTTATTATTAAGTTTTGTACAAGTTTTATATGACATGGTTTTTATGTTATATTATTTAATTGTATGACACCTACCATTTTAAATGAGCTATTAAACGACATCATTTTTGACTTTGTTTGTGTAAAAATGAAAACCTAATTACTTCCTTCTTCCTGTGACTCATTAATCCGTCAAGGCCACCGTCACCATCACGTCGTCGATCTCCTTAGGCCCTGATTCCGAAAATCGTTGTCACCATCGCTCCTTGACGCCAGAGGTTGTCAGTCCCTCCTATTGTTTCTCTCCTTTGTTCGTAGGACAAAAATCACCCCAGTTGTTTCGTTTTTCCATTGTTTAATTTGCAGAGTCCAATTTCTTATATATTTTTAATCGATTTTTTTTCTTTCTCTTTTCAAGTTGGGGTTTGATCGAGGTTTGATCTTTATTATTTGATTGTGTTATTTTTATTTATTAATTATTTATGGGCGTCATTCTTGACCTTAGAATTGGTGGTGGATACAATGGGAATTGCATCCCCCAAATTATCAATTTATTGTTGTGCGAATCGGGTTTGTGTGGGTAGAATTAGTTCCGTGGCATGGTGTTGAAGTTGTGGAATAGAATGGACGTAAAATTGAAAGGAGGAATTCCTGGGAGATGTTGTAATTTAGGGTAGGACTTTTTCTGACAGTGATTGGTAGTGGAAATTAGAATTGGCCAATATATAGCCATATGTTGAGATTTAAACGAATTTTGTTTGCTGTTGTTTGTTGGTTATTAGTGTAATTTACAAGAGTGGTCTGCTTTTAAGAACAGATTCATGGGAAATTGGCGATAGTGCAATTTTAAAAGCATTTCGTAAATTATTGGGCTAAGTGTAGGGGAGTATGTGTTGTTGTGTGAATTTGATAGATATTGTTATATGACTCTGAAGATACACCCAGTTCCAAAAATCACCCCGGCAAGAATCGTTGATGAGTCAATATTTTATTGATTTCACTTAGCTTATTGTACCGAATTTAATCAGGGAATTGTGTCTATTTGTCCGGTATTTCCCGTTTTTCCTAATTATGCTTAATTTGATCGAAAATTCTAATTTTAATTAATTTGAATTTTCTGAGCTAATTATTTGCATTATTATTTTCAGGGAAAATTTTGGACAAACAATTTGGAGCATTAGGATGAAGACAAATTAATTAAAGACCCTCCACTTGGACATTTCAAATTTAATTAAATTGTAACTTAGTAGTATAGAATGTTTTTAATTAAACTTGTGCATATTTGGGTCAATGTTGACAAATTTATGATGGGCCCAAATAGTAGGACACATGGCCTTTTGGGTGGACCCCACTCATCCTTAAAAGATGACACATGGCCCTAGGGATTAAAAAACCTACCAGCCCTCATTTTTAAGGAGCCAGCCGTCATATTTTGGGGAGGAGGTGTTGCAACGTTTTGGAGGGATTCTGCTGGGAGCGTTTATGTTTTGGAGAATTTTTGGGGAACAATGTTTAGGCACTTTTGATGGAGGTCGCACCCCATGCAAAATTTAATGTGCATAAAAGAATGCAGTATAGACTAGGAAGTGACTCCTAGGTCGTCTCTCAAGGACCAAATATGGTTCTAGAATTAGATCAGACAGGAAGTGGGGGGGTTGTGAAAGGTTTGTGAATGCAGATGAATTAAACTAAAATACAGATGCAGACAAAAATGCGAAAATGGAATCGAATGCAGAATGAAAATGGTCGGTCATTAACTCAATCATTATGCTTCCAATCACAGATTAACACAACAAAGGAGCTACTCTAACCTCTAATCCAACACAGTTAACCAACTAAGCGAAGGCTAATTATGTTTTCATAAAAGTGAACTAAGCGACCACAATGTTAACATGTAATCCAATTTGCACCATGCAATTTCATCAACTAAGCGAAGACTAAACACAAACTGGGCAACTAAGTGTATACCCAATTGCAGATGCAAATACAGATTTCACATTAACCAAGTCAGAGTGGCAAACTACAATTACAATCCAGAAATCTCAAGGAAACAATGCAATATCGCTAATGACCAACCCACTAACCTAAGCTATCATTACAACTAAATTAACACAACTCAACAAGATAAACAACATTAAAGTAAAGATTAAAATTAAATAAAAACAAAAAGTAAATTACTAAAGTAAACTAACCTAATGGCATTTAAATAAGGTAAATGAGACATAATAAAAAATTTGGTGAATAAAGAAAATAAACTAGGCCACGTGATAAATCATAAATGCAATTAGAGTAAAATAACCTAACGCTAAATGCATTCTAATATATATAATAAAAGTAAATTAAATACATATTGCATCTTGGAATAAAAATTAAAAGGTATAGGAGTATTAAACAATTGAAACACAAAATCGAGAATTAAAAAAAAAAAACATATGTCAAAAGTGCTTGAAACATGGAAATACACGTAGCTGGAAAAAAAAGAAATTCTCCTCTGAAGGTCACTGTGCATCTTCATAATGAAGCACTGCTCCCACAAAATTGTGCCACGGTTTCTCTCCACTAGTAAAAAATCATATTTTTAACTCGCACATTATGCTTCGGTTCTTTTGAAACCGAAGTATATCAAAACACGGTGGCAGTTTTGTAATTATTAAAACATTATATGCTTCGGTTGTTAGAAAACCGGTTTCTAAACAAAATACTGCCTCGGTTACTGGAGTGAACCGAAGCATAAGCTTCACCTGAGAAAGAAACTGTCTCGATTGGCATATAGACCGGGGCATATAAGTCTTTCAAACTTTAAAGCCAGGAAAACCTAAAGAGAATATTGCCTCTTTTCAATCTCTGAGGAAAGTTTTCTCCAAAAACCTAGCACCTCTCCTCTTCTCCTTTTTCATGAAGATGTGCGAATGCGGTAAGAGTGTGCAACGGTGCGGCGAGAGCAGCGACGGTGCTGCGATAGCGGCTGAGATGGTGGAAACTCTTTTCTCATGGAGCGGTGAGGACGCGGCGGCGTCGGAGTGGTGGTGGTTAGGCGCTGGATTGCTGGGAAAGAAGAGAGAGAAAGAAAGGAAGCATCTTGACGACAACAGTGGAGTGGTTGAAGGGTCCCCCTTTCGTTACCACCGGAGCGCCGTCAGCCACGAGAGGAAGCCCTCCGCCATTGCCTCCAAATCGGCGTACCACTACCTCCAAATTTATGTATGGCGATTTGTTGATTCGTTTTTTGTTTTGGAGCGTGTTTAGGTTCGGGAGTTGGAGAACATTCTGCAGTTCAACGCAGGGAAGGCATCAGATCTCACTTCCAAAGGCACCATCAAAATGGAAGCTTTAATCATGGATGACACCACTATGAATTGCAGAGCCGTTTCCGACCTCACTAATGTCGTCTCTCTCACTCGATTGGTCATGGAGAAGACGCGTCACATTTATCTCGCTTTTGGTGGAGCTGAGGAATTTGCAAGACAACGGTTGCAGATAGGGTGTTTGATGGAATGGCTAAGAGGATGGGAAGTGTGGGGCTTTGGAGGATGCGGATAGGGTGTTTGATGGAATAGCTGAGAGAAACAAAGTTCTGTCATAGGTTCTGAAAAACTTGTTTGTGCTGAAAAAAAAATCTATAAACAAAATCTTGAGTTGGTACTTGCTTATTCACTTCAATAAGCTTAAACAAAATCTGCAGGATGTGCTTTTGCTGATTTGGCTGACCCATTGTAGCATTTTGTGCTCAATTCACTGGGTTGGAAGAATTTGCTTACTAATTTCTTCTTATCAAAATAAGCTGATAAGTGTGGCCAGAAAAGAAAACTAAAAATAAAAACCATTATACTGCCTCGGTTAAGTCCCAACAAAGGCAGAAGAGGACCATATACTAACTCGGTTTATAACCGAGGCATAAGGGAAAGGCTTTTTATCTCGTCAAGATATGCACCGGTTGAGAAACCGGTGCCTATGATCAAAAACAACCGAGGCCAATTCGTTTTCCTGTACTGGTGCTCCAAGCTACAATCACCATTGCACCCATTCTAAAAGCAAAGATATTTTTTTTCTAAAAGAAATTTAATCATCACCTACACCACTAACATAATCACCAAATGTGCTCTTCCAATTAACATAAAAAAAACCGAACATAAAAAAATGAAACAGCATGGAAATTAAAGCAGCGTCTCGGCAAGCAATGAAAAGGTTCCAGCGCTCATTTCATTCAACCATGTTCAAAGAAAAATCGTGATCAATATTCTCCACCCAAAAAAAAAGTTCAACAATAAATCATTGCAAAAAAAAATTGTGCTTCTCCATTTTTTTTCTTCTTCAACCCGTGTCCATGCTCCCAAATTTGATGGGTGTCGCAACCCATACAAATTTGATTGCATATAAGAAATGCAGTATAGCTAGGAAGTGACTCCTAGGTCGTCTCTCAAGGACCAAACCATGGTTCAGGAATTAGGTCTAACACAAAGGGGGGGGGGGTTTGAAAGGTGTTCTTGCAAGGAAAATTAAATTAAAATAAAACTGGAAATTAAATATAACCAAACATATTTGAAAACATTAAAATAACTAAACAAAGCATGAAGACCGAACGGTCCTACAGATGACCGAACAGTTCTACATTGAGACCAAATGGTCTCTAAAGCAAGTGAGGAAATAAAAAATACAAGAAAATAAAGAAACCGAATAGAACAGACATCATTAAAGTGGGCAAAAACAATAAACCGAACAATACAATAGCTAAATATTCAAACATAATTAAAACTAAATGGAAGCACAATGCAACGAAGAATAAAAACTTAAACACCTATAATGCTTTTGAATTTTAACGCGTCACCAATTTAAAACTTAGTATAGTAGAATTAATTCTTCGATGCCAATTCCATGAAAACACTTTAAATGCAACTACTAAGTTAAAAGTTAAATGCTTATTGTATTAAAAAATAAAAGAAAAGCCTAATGGTAAACATTGAAATGCATTAAGAGTACTAAAAGGAAAGAAAATATAAACGGTAAAAGGCACCATAATAGCTTTGGAGCTCTCCACGTGCAACATTATTCAACTCTCAATTAATCACCATTGCTATCTAGGTGGCAGCGTGTGCTTCTATCCAAGAGAAAAAAAAATGAGCTTCCTCCAAAATTCCATAAAACCTAAACGGAACTTGTCACATCACATTAATGAGATGAAAGAGCTTCCAAATAAGGTGATATAACACTTGTAGCTCCAAGAAAAATGAATGCCAATCGTGACATGACAACACACCTTGCTTTTCTAATCAAAGATAAAAAAAATAAAAAAAATAAAATACCACCTCCTTTCTTCAATTGCAAAGTACCGTAACAGCTGCCCTCAATTGAAAATGGAATGTGCAAGGAACAAGAAAAATATAAAAAAATTATGGAATGAGGATAAGAACCGGAATAGGAAAATTAAAGGCTACAAATCCCTTCTAGCCGTAACACAACTCACTCTTCTATCTAATCACCACTTCAATCAATGAAAACTTAAAAAAAGTTGCAGCACTTGCACAAAGATTAGAAAAAAAATGTTTTCTTCATTCAACCCATGGGAAAAACCGTGAANAACCAAGCTCTCCAAGAAAAACATTCAAAGCCAAAAAAAAAAATGCTAACAAAGTGTGACCGCTGCTACCTCCAAATGGNCGTGAGTTTTCAAAATAAAATGGGTNGGGTCCACCCAATTGNAAAACCCTAGGTNCCAAGTGTCTCCTTTCAATATGGGCCCATCATAAATTTNCCAATAGTGNCCCAATGCACAAGTTTAATTAAAAACATCTAGACTACTAAGTTACAATGTAATTAAATTTAAAATGTCCAAGTGGAGAGTCTTGAATTTATTTGGTGTCCTCCAAATGTCCCAAATTGTGTTTCCAAAATTTTCCCTGAAAATAATAATGCAAATAATTAGGTCAGAAAATTCAAATTAATTAAAATTAGAATTTCCGGTCAAATTAAGCATAATTAGGAAAAACGGGAAAATACCAGACAATTAAACACAATTCCCTGATTAATTCTAGCACAATAAACTAAGTGAAATCAATTAAATATCGACTCATCAAAATAGACCACACTTAGTCTTTTGCACTCTTGGGCAAAATCAAGATGCAAAATAGGGAACAGTTCAACGGACATAAGGATGGTGACACAGACTCAACAGACAGAAAACAAAGACNCACAATGAAAGAAACAAACAGAATTACAATCCTCAAGAAATCTGGACAAGGAAAAGTAGTAGACAGTATCCACACAGAATCAGAGAAAACAGATACTCAGAGAAATCATCCAAGCAATTCCAAGCATGGCAAAATAATCAATCAGTTCAAGAGGTGAATCAAAAGCAACAGAACCTCACAGATGCACACTATCAGTGTGTCTCTCAAGTGTTTAAGATAAATCAATGTCACTCAATGCACTCAAGAAAGCAAACACAAATAGACTTGGCAAGCCTCTAATATCAACACTCAAACACACATGCATGTTCAAATCAAAAGGTCTTTTATGGATGTAATGGGGTCAAGGACAAGGGAGGATATGATATGTATGAGAAGTTACAAACCAAAGGGAAATAGAGGAGCAATGGGGAACAAGTGAAAACACAGTATACGCACACCCAAAACCCTCTAATTCAATCCTGTTCTTGACTCCATTATTCACAATTTTTTTTTCTCATTTTTCTGTATTTTTTTTAATTTTTTTTTCCTTCTTTTTTTTCTTTTTTTTTTCATCTTGTCTCTTTTCTTTTCTCTCAATATTGGACATAACTCTAAGAGACAAGATAAACCATGTATTTACAAAAACACAAACAAGAAGAGGAACCAATCTAGCCAATTCATCATAATCTCCCAGGAGACCACACTTATTCCCAAAACAATTCCAAAGCTCCAAAATTCCCTAAGGTTCAGGTAATCATGGTTTTTCACTTAGGGTTAGTGTATAAGCTTCAAAACAAAGAAATGGGGAAAGTAAAGGCTCAAAGGGGCTATCAAAGGATCACAACAAGGTAGGCTTATCTGGCTAGAGAGGCTCAACAACAAAACTGCCTTTATCACTTCCAAACATGCATATCAATCAAGAATCATCAACAAGAGTCAAGCCAAGGCATATGTGCAAGCAATCAAGAGACATATCACACACAAGAAAGAATATCAAGTGGCTCAAATCTCACACAGGGTAATTTCTATCACAATCAAATCAACTCTCTCAAGCATCATAATCATATTCCAAGCAGAGAAAAGCAAGGATTTCCAACAAATAAGAGTATCAATGAAGTAAAAGACAAGTCTACAACCTAAACAAAGTCCAAGAATCAAGAGAAACATGCAAAACTGTACACAAGACAAAACAAAAACTACCTAGAAAACAAAAAATTTAACGCATAAAACATAAACAAATCAAAGAAAAATCAGAATCTCCCCCAATTGACCACACTTAAACTACACAGTGTCCTCAATGTGTCACAAGCATAAGATCAGAATCATAACAATAGTCAACAGATAAGGACAAGTGCAATTCAAGTGGGAAAAGGGGAAGAAGGGAAAGAAGAAAACTCCCCTGATCATGGTGGCAGTTGCCAATTTTGGAGTTCCAGGGACAGGTCTTCCACCATTGGATTCAGCAAGGAAGTCTTGAGGAGGAACTGCTTCAGTCTCCAAATTTGATTAAGCAGGGAGATGTCCTCCACAGCTGGATCCAAGAAGCAGAGATTGTTGATGAGCAGGTTCAGCTGGTGCCTATTAATCTTCAAACTGTCGGCACCTTTGTCTTCCACCATGGGTGTATGTTGATCAAATTCATGTGTACCTCCTGCAACATGGTTAGTGCAATGTGGTTCCAAAGAAATGATATGCAGAGGTATAACACCCATTCCCAGTGTAAGAGGTCGAACCTCAGATAAACTCTCAGAACACGAATCACTTTCAAATTCAGAAGCAATATCAACAACAGAATTAGATTCATGTTCAGTGCATGGAGAATAAACATTCAGACAAGATGACAAAAGTTGTTTCTCATCATGCAGAGAGTGAAAATCAAAAGCATGCTCATCAATATCATCAACATCAACATACCTATCAACAACATAATCATCAACAACAAAATCAATAATAGGTATGTCTACCTCCACTTCCCTGAAAATTGGTTNNGNGGTGGAAGGTGAAGCTGGTCTACCTATCTCAAAAGTGGTACTTATGTCAGCCTGGTCCTCAAATTCTTCATCAGTCTCCTCAGGTGCAAGACTGGGGACATAGGAGTGTGGGAAAGTAGGTGGCACAACACTAAGCTCATGACTCTGCTCCCCATCTCCTATGTGGATGGCGTCAACATTGTTTGGAAGCTGAACAGTCTGAAATGGTGATTCCTATGAAACATAAGACTGTTCCTCAGTGAGTTGAGTGGCCATCTGCCCCATCTGGTCAGTCAAACTCTGAAAGGAAGCTCTGGTCTCCTGCTAAAACTCCATGTTCACTTGCTGGAACTAAATGTTCTGAATAGTCATCTGCTCCAATAACTCCTTCAATGTAGGCTCAGAAGTAGTAGAAAGATGAGGAGTTTCTTGGGCAGGCTCATATGACTGTAGCTGCTGTAGCTCCTGGGCTGGTGGAGAAGGCATACAAGAATTCTGGAATGACTGATATTGCTGTGGAGCATCATACTAACCCAAGCTAGGGTCATTACATCCAGGATCGTTGTTGTAACCATATTGAGCAGGGAAGAATTCATCCAAGAACATATGCTTAAGATCTTCCCAATCCTGGAGGAAGACCATAAAGCCAATCCCTTGCTGCTCCTTGTAATGAATACGGAAATGCCCTTAAAAGCATGTGATCATTAGGGACATGAGGAGGTTTCATTGAAGAGCAAATGGTGTGGAACTCCTCCAAATGTTTATGTGGGCATTCACCTGCAAAACCATAAAACTTAGGCAGCAAATGTATCACTCTAGAAGTGAGAACGCAATGAACATCATCCTCATTAAGTGAAACTGGCTCCCTAGGAGCACTCTCAAGAATGGGAGGATGATTCATATTGTTCTCAACATGAAAGTCAACAGAATATGCATGAGAAGCAATATCAGAGTTAACTGCAGAAGGAGAATCAAAGTCATGGACATAGGCAGAAGAAACAGTATTCACAAAATCAAAATAGGTAGACATGTAGAAGAAAAAGGGGAAAAGAAGAATGCAATGAAAATATGCAACTAAAGCTACCTAAATGCAACAACACATGACGACACACAAACACAACATCACACTCACAACACAAGACAAAACACAACACACACTAACACAACAAAAGACCTAAAACTGAACCGTTAGTCCTCGGCAACGGCGCCAAAATTTGATGGGTGTCGCAACCCATACAAATTTGATTGCATATAAGAAATGCAGTATAGCTAGGAAGTGACTCCTAGGTCGTCTCTCAAGGACCA
>NW_014542415.1:96599-104944 GCF_000741045.1 Vigna radiata var. radiata | reverse complement strand
GGTGTCCTCCAAATGTCCCAAATTGTGTTTCCAAAATTTTCCCTGAAAATAATAATGCAAAAAATTCAAATTAATTAAAATTAGAATTTCCGGTCAAATTAAGCATAATTAGGAAAAACGGGAAAATATCGGACAATTAAACACAATTCCCTGATTAATTCTAGCACAATAAACTAAGTGAAATCAATTAAATATCGACTCATCAATCATCAAAGGACAAACTCTCCTATGCTCATCCTCAGATAAACCATGCGGATCCCCGGGAAGAGACTGCAACCCATTTGAAACTTTCTTCAATGTAAGCTTCCACGAATACTCACAACCTGTAGCGAATGACCACTGTTGGAAGAAGTTATACCGGGGACGCGGAGGAGACCGAAGGAAGATAGGGAGGGGTTGGTGAGGCGCACGTGGGGGCGGCGTCGTTTTTCTTAATGATTATATCATTGTTGGTACTGGGTATTATTTGACTTCTTGTATACTGGGAAGAGCAGTGTGATCTTCTCGCTGCTGGATGTGTCCCGGGAAAGGTGAGTGTGAGAGAGGTAAGAACTTCAACCCATCAAACTGTAACAAGAAGCCAAGGGTTATGAGGCGACGTTTCGACAATTGTACAAGAATTAATAACAAATTAAATAAAAAAATTCCACGTAATATAAGATGTATATGTGTATGTACCACGTCATCGCAAACAGACGGTGTTAGTGATAAATTAATGGAGAGGGCTTAATTGGCTCATTTTTACAAGTTTTGGGACTCAATTGAGATCGGAAAAAAACGATGACCCACTTGAGATTAACACACAAATACGAGGACCAAATGAGGGTTTAAACCTCTAAAATTTATAAAAAATATTTATCATTTTTTTTGCTTGAAAAAATTATTTAAGTTTCCTATTTTCAAAATTAATTAAGCACCCATGTTAGGAGTGAAATTTGGAAGTGAAATTTGTTTAGATTTGAATTATAGAAAGTTTGCAATTATTTTTTATTTAGAAAAAAAATGTAGTTAAGTGAGCCAGTAAGCCAACCCGTGTACCCACTAACCCGTGGTAGGTCGGGCCGAGTTCGAATTTTTCTAGCTCGCTAATAAATGACCCGGGTTGGATTAGCTCACTAAGTGACCAATTTGTGGGCCGAGTGGCCCATTTTGATAGCTTTAGTACTAAGAGTTCTATTATAAGTGTTCATAGATAATCAATCTCATTATACTTTCCTAAATAAGCCAGATTTAATCGTACAGTTGGTCTTATTTCTAGTGACTTTTTTTTTTAAAATAAATCTCTCATTTTTTTTCAATTGTATCACTATTTGTGAAAAACTTAAACAATAAGGTCATTGTTATTAGTTCCATACTAACACCGTTAAAAAGGGTATTAGGTGCTAGTTCATGTTTTTTTAATTATTTTTATTTTTATTTTTATAAAATAAAATAAAAAATGTCACGTGTCAAACTAACATTATGCCACATGGCAATGATAATGTGACGTTACACTGATAATGTCATGTGTCACTATCATGCCACGTGTCGTTGTATTAGTCTCAACTTGTTTCCTACATTTTTATTTTGTCTCAATTTAGTCATAATTTTTTTAATTAAATAATTTTATTCCTCCATAAATTCAAAACAAGTTTAATTTGTATATAAATGTACAAATGCTTATATTAAAATTGATATTTTTATTAAATATTATTAATAAGATTAAGTTTATTTTTATATTTAATTAATTATATAAATGTTAATTATGTTTTTTAAATATATCTATAGAAGTTAAAAAAAAACTTTGAACAAATTAATGATGTGGAATTTCATTTATTTAAATAAAAAATTGAAGAAAACTCCATGAAAATCCTAATTGTAAGAACCTAGAAAATAGAGTATTAGAGTTGACAAATGTTTTAAATTAATGAGACTATATTATTTCAATGTTAAAAGTTCGATAAATATAAATAAAATTTTTTAAAGATGTCTCATCATCTAAAACAAGTACCAGTTCTCTAGAACTTTTTTTCTAGACTTCTTCTTCCTTCTCTCTAAGCTTTCTAACTCCTGAGTCATTTCTTTGAGGATCAAGAGCTACCTAGGTGATCACAACAGTCATATATTCAACTTCATCCGATCGGTTTTCTAAAAAGAGTAAGTGTGTTTGTACTATTTTCTTTATTTGAGCTTCTTTCTTGAATGTGAGAAGACTCTCTGATTGCATGTATGATCCTAGAGTTCTTATGTGTTCTTTAATGATCATTGGTCCTAATGGTTTACTTGAATCAAAATTCTACGGTTTGTAGGTATAAATAGAATTTTCTAAGTTAAGGCATGAGTAATTGCTTTCTAGAGCCACTTGAGCTTTCTAACCAAGTAAGGAAAGATAATAATTTCTTTAATTTAGTGTTAATAAGTATGAATGTATGTTAGATAAGTTACGAGATTAATTTTTGGTTGAATATGATAACAATTGTGAAGATTGTTGAATGAATGTTGTCTATTGAAGCATAATGTTATGTATTATTATTGTATTTGCTTGGATGAGTAAATCTGATGCTTAAGGTCTGTTGTTGTGCCACTTAAGACTTATTTAGCTAAGGAGTTCACCAAAATTTGGTTGGTAGCATGTTAAATCTATTGTATGTGTTTTTGGATAGTTAGGTTGATCTAATGGGCCAATCATCTAACCAAATGAGCCAATTGGTATACAATTTGAAGGATAAACATGTTTCAAATAAAATTTTAGTGTTAAAGATACAAGTTTGGTCAATGATTTTTGGGATCATCTAGATCAAAGTATGAAGTTTCTGAACTTCTAGTGTGGTGCTCAATGGTGCCCTGGTGCTAGATGTTGTGATAAACAAAAACCAAAACAAAATCAGTTAACGTTTTTCATGTATATAAAAGTTGTAATTCATACTTTCAAAGTTAATATACAAAAATACATAGTTTATACAATACCTTGTAAGTTGTGTGCTTCCTTTTACTCTCTCTACGTTCATCATCTCCATCATTTTGTCCGGTGACTGTGTGAGGAGTGTCCTGAAGCCCATAAGCTTTTCTCTAGCTTCTCTCTAGAAATGTCTGAGTGTGTATAGTGTATTTCTCTCTCTTTCCCTGCTGTGTGTACTTTCTCGGTTTTGCCCTCATATCATAATACCAGAACGCTGAGAGCTTTGGCGCTCAACTGCACCAAGCTAGCGGTCAAGTGCCAAGTTTGCATGAAGGTTGGCACTCAACGACATGGGTGTGTTGCTCAATGCCATATTTTCTTCCAAAATTTTGCTTGCTTTGAACTTCTTATAATTCTACTATTTTTCCAATGATATTTTGACATATAAGCTTGATGTAAATGGTTTAGATGCACTTTTAATGTATGTATGGTTAAAAAGATATATAGAGTTGATGGTAAGGTTATGAATGTCTTATGAATGAAAATGATGAAAGTGTAATTGATTTAAGTATGTGGAAGGGGATTCCATGGGGAAGATCCCTATGTTGTACTTGTGTAATGTATTGTTATAGGAGCTTTGAAATAGGGGAATGTTTCTAACCAAATAGTTATTTATTATCAAGTAGAGAGGGGTAGTTATTTGGTGAGGAGTGGTAAAAGGTCTTTAGCCTCAGGTTTGTTTGACCATAGGTGTTTGACGGACTAAGCTTACGTGATAGTTTGAATGGTGTGTTGTTTCACCATACATGTGTAGGTTTCCCAATAGTTCGACACCAATACATGTATTCAGATGGTCATGCCTAGAGTCTAGATCTATGTATGTAAAGTTGTACTTGGTTTTAATGGATGTGATATTGGACTTTTTATATTTATGATTTGAATTCATGGTATGTGTGATTCTTTTAAAATTAGCTTACCTTGTTGCTTATGCTTTTGTCTGTTGTGTTTGATCTTTCTCTTTGACAATAATCACCTGATTAGTGTGAGTAGAGGAAGATGTTTTAGATGAGTAGGTGTTGAGAGTGGAGGATGCTAATGTATAAATAGTTATACTAGTATTGTTTTAAATTCTGATATTTTGTTGAACGTATAGTTGTAGTTGAATGTTAGATAATATTAGAAATAGAACTTATTGTATATAAAATTTGAATTATGGTTATATTTTGGAATAATTGTAATCATATTTTATATGTCTTTTTTGGTTAACTAATTTTTACTATGAAATATGCCATAATTTCTTTCATAGTATTAAAACTATAATTTGGGATGTTTCACTAATTAATGTGGAAGATCATGGAAGGAGAAACTACTTTTATTTATGGTTTCCACAAAAATTTTCTCTAATTTTTTATTTAAAAAAAAGTGAATTTTCAGGTCAATAATTTGTTTCATAAGCCACATTATTTAGAAAATACGCACTAGTGTGTCATGTCACGGTTTTATTAAACTCTTGTAGGTATATTTAAAGAACAAAATCAACATTTATATAATTAACTAAATATAAATGTAATAAACTTAGTCTTGTTAAATTTTTTTAATAAAAAATATCAATTTTAATAAAAATATTTGTAAAGATTTATATACAAATTAAATTTCGTCTGAATTTGGAAACGGACAAAATTATTTAATTTTTAAAAGAATTAGGATTAAATTGAGACAAAATAAAAATATAAGGATCAAATTGAGACTAACGAAAATGACACATGACCAAACAGTGACATGTGACACTGTGACACTGTTAGTGCCATGTCACACTCTTATTGTCATGTGACACAATATCAGTTTGACACGTGATAATTTTTTTATTTTTTGAAAAAAATTAAAAAAATTCTAACTGACACATAATATCCTCTTTAATAATGTTAGTATGATACTCACACTTACCTGATTGTTTCAAATTTTAAAAAATAGGAATCAATTAAAAAAGAATAAGAGACTTATTTAAAAAAAATCACCAAAAATAAAAACTAATTATATAATTAAACCAATAAACAAAGACAATGTGATATTGTTCTATATTATATCTTACCATAACAACAAATCATGATCCAAATTAACAAATATGTATAGTGGTTGTTATGTAATTTTAATAATAATGATCAATTGTCACAAAGAAATGCAAGCTTAATGGACAAAGGTTGAACTGCTTCTAAGTTGTTCTTTTATCAAAGTGAAAATGTAAACCCTTTTAATATATGGGATTTGTACATAAGTAATTTTGTTTTTTTAAAAATACTTTGAATGTATTTAACGTATCAATATTTTATATTTAATGTCTTATAATAATTATTTATATTGTAAATATTGTTTGTTTTATTTATGTTTTTTATTTTATTTTAATTATATAAAGTTACATGAATTATATTACATAACAAAATGTAAGTTGACGTTTTAAATAAATATGTTAAAATGGTTTATATTAAATAAAGGGTTAAATATGTTTTTGTTCCCTTTAACTTCCAGTGAAAATTTGAATTAGTTCCTCATCAAAACTTTGGTCTAATTTAGTCCCCCAATTTTAGAAAGGTATAAATTTTGTCATTTTAACCAAATTTTGTTAACTTTAGTTAAAAGGACAAAATTTATATATTTCTAAAATTTGGAGACTAAATTAGACCAAAGTTTTGAAGAGGGACTAATTCCAATTTTCAATAAAAGTTAAGGAACCAAAAACACATTTAACCCTAAATAAAATTAACTCTAAATTAAATTTAAAAAATATACATTCAAATTAATTTACATAATAATAATAAAAATTATTATTAATAATAATTAAAATACTTTATAAAATAATAATAATAAATAAAATAATAATATAAATACATTTATATTAATAATACATATATTAATATCAATAATAGTAATAATAATTATTATTATTACTACAGAACGAATTTATTTATCTCACAATTTCATCTATTAAAATAATTTTTTTAATATTTTCAAATCCAAACAAAACATTAATAACAATTAATTAATTATTAATAATATAAATGTAATTGACAAAATTGAGACATATATTTATTGTAACATTTTAAATTTATGCCTTTACATACTAAATTTAAACTTTTATTTATAACAATCACTTACATTTTCATTGTTTTACCGTTTATATTTATTATAATAATTACATTCTTCGCCACAACAATATTATATTCAACGTATGATAATTATTACATTTTAATAACATTTAATTATATCAAATATTCATTTAAGGTATTCATATCTCTAAACACTATCTAAAATAATTCCTTAATGCATCAATTTAATTATTAATATTTTAATATTAAAAAATCTACCTATAAAAATACATTCAGTATATTACAACATATTAATATAATTATTTACTATTTATTTAAATTATTAACCTTATTAAATCTATTTATTAGATGTAATATAGCAATTAAATTTGCATATTTAAAACTTATTTATTTAATATGAATAATAATTATATTATTTTATTAAAAAATACAGAAAAAAAAAAGAAGAGTTCCGTGAGTTCGTACAGTTTCAAACTAGTTTGTACAAAATTCCCGCTTCTCTCTCTCTTTTCAGTCTCCATTTATCACTCAAAATTGAATGATAGCATGCAATGAGAGCTTCGTGAAGCTGAAGATACTCTGAGGATTCCAACGTTCTCCGGAGACAATGAAGGCCACTCGCAAACTCAGCAAACCCGACCCAGTCTCAAAGGTTTCATTTTGTTGGTTCATTTTCTAAACAAAGTTCAATTTTTTGTTTTCATTTTCCAGCCTATTAAGCCAATCCATTTTTGAAGTCGAGCTAGAAGCTGTTCGTTGAGCAAAATTTCTCTGTTAATTTGCGTGATTATGAATAATGAGTAGTGACTTTGAAGCCCAATTCACTTGTAATGGCTCTTCTGGGTGCTACGTAATAATGTGCCTTTTGAATTATGAACTATAAACCCTAAGAATAGTTTTTTTGTCGAAAAAATTAAACTAGAAGCCGTGGAAGGAAAAGTTTTTTTGGCTCAATGGTTGTGTTTTTTTGTTTCGCATATAAGTCTGAAAAATGGGACCTTGCTCAAAGAGAATATAATTCTTGGACACTTAAACTAATAAAATATGATTCATGGTAAGTTTGTGTAGTGCGTGGTATTAAGCAGTGTTTTGTTGCCCAAACCAACGTGTTATTGCTCTGCGGGTGCTCCTTATGTTTGAATTTTTTTGAGTGATATGCATCTTGCTTTTTAGGATCATAAACCTTAACTCTGTTTCTTTCCATAACAATTTGAGCTAGAAACGGCGAGTTAAGTTAAATTTTGGTGCATAATTTGCATATGGGATCGTGATTTCTTTATCCTTCTCATAACCAATGCACAATCGTGTCTCTCAGTGTTCCTGATGTTTGTAACTTTCGCCCCTTTCAGCTGGTTTTGGAGGAGGTGATTGGGTTGACAACAAAGAATAGCAATGGGTTAGCTTCAAATGCCTTGAGCTCCAAATGTGCTTATTTGGCAGGTTCCGTGGTGGTGATATATGACATGAATTTGGGCACTCAGTCACACCTCATGGTGCCTAATAGAATGCCAAAGCCTTTAAGCTGTGTAGCTTTGTCACGAGATGGACACTTTGTTGCCGCTGGAGAGGTAAGAGTTAATTCTCATAGCTCGGTTTTATTTTATTGCTCTGCACTTTCACATAGTAGCCAATTTGAAATAAGTTCCATACCCTATAAATAAAATAGGTTCGTCTGGTTGAGCTTGAGTATATTTATTTTTATTTTCTTTATAATATTTAATGATATTTGTTATTTAGACTTGGCTTTCGGTTTTGTTGTTAGTATTCCGAACGGTCCTGTGTTAGACCGTCCGGTTGTTAACCGTCCGGTTGTTAGCATTGTTCGTTCGGCTTTGGTTTTCTTTGCTGTTTGCTTTCTGTGCTTGAGTTGGTTATATATTGTAACCAACCCCTTGTTTCTGATACGACTTTCACGTAATATTCATTTTTTACGATCTCTCTGTTCTCTCTTCTGCTTTTCGCTGTTTTTCTGGGTTTTCTCGTTTCACTCTCACGAACCCAACAATTGGCGCCCACTGTGGGGCAGTGATTCAAGAATCTCCAAGAAGTCATGGCAACCAAGTTCGACGTTGAAAAGTTCAATGGTTCTAATGATTTCGGGCTGTGGAAGATCAAGATGGAGGCTATCTTGATACAGCAGGGATGTGATGAAGCGTTGAAGGGTGAGTTGAACATGAGTGCTGCTATGTCTCAAGAAGAGAAGAAGAAGATGGGAGATAAAGCAAGAAGTGCAATCATCTTGTGCCTTGGTGATAAGGTACTGAGGGAGGTTGCAAAGGAGAAGACTGCAGGTGAAATTTGGGCAAAACTGGAGTCTCTGTATATGACGAGATCGTTAGCTCATAGGTTGTGTTTGAAGCAACAAC
>NW_014542415.1:93069-95564 GCF_000741045.1 Vigna radiata var. radiata | reverse complement strand
GTCATTGGTCATGTCTCGGTAGCAAGTGGGACTGAGAATATCGCTCGGCTCTGGCACTTGAGGATGGGACATATCAGTGAGAAGGGGCTTGAAGAATTGGAGAAGCAAGGCTTACTTCTGGGAGACAAACTACAGAAGCTGGATTTCTGTGACCATTGTGTCTTAGGGAAATCACACAAGATACCGTTCGGTAAAGGGAAGCACTCAACCGAACGGCCTTTTGAATATGTCCATGCTGACTTGTGGGGACCGGCAAGAACCTTAACTCATGGTGGAGGAGCGTATTTCTTAAGTGTAATTGATGATTTTTCAAGGAGAGTGTGGATTTACGTTCTAAAAAATAAGTCTGAAACNTTTCAGAGGTTCAAAGAGTGGCACACACAGATCGAGAACCAATTGGGGTGTAGGCTGAAATGTCTAAGAACAGATAATGGGCTGGAGTTCGTTTCAGAGGAGTTTAATGTGTTTTGCAAAGAGAAAGGGATCAGGAGGCACATGACTGTTGTTGGAACTCTTCAACAGAATGGTTTGGCTGAAAGGATGAATAGAACCATTCTGGAGAGGGTTCGGTGCATGTTGCTGGGATCAGGGTTGTCAAAGGCTTTCTGGGGAGAGGCTGCCAATACAGCCGTTTATCTGATTAACAGGAGTCCATCTTCGGCTCTCAATTTTAAAACGCCAATGGAGGTGTGGAGTGGACGACCGACTGATTACTCACACTTGAGAGTGTTCGGTTCTTTAGTGTTTGCTCATGTCAGAGGTGATAAGCTGGATTCCCGGGCGGTGAAATGTATATTTCTTGGATACGCCGAAGGTGTTAAGGGATACAGATTGTGGAGGTTAGACTCTAAACCTTCAAAATTAATCATTAGCAGGGACGTCAAGTTTGATGAAACAAGGATGGCAATGCATGCTGAAAACTCTGGGAGTGAGAAGAAGATTCTCGTGGAGGTGGAGCATACTACCGAACGAGATGTTCGGTCGTTGACTGAGAAAGACCGAACGGGTGAAGGGCAAGACGAAAACGTTCGGATGCTAGAGGAGAACCGAACGAGTGAAAATCAAACAGGTTTTGGTGATGACACAGATGGTAAGTCTGGTAATGGAAGTCACGCAAAAGCTACTAGTGTTGATTTGAGGAACTATCAGCTTGTTCGTGATAGAGAAAGAAGAATCTCTAAGTCGTCCAAACGGTTTGGAGAGGCAGATCTGATTTGCTACGCCTTGAACGCTGTTGAAGATCTTGACCGATCGGATGAACCGAGAAGTTACAAGGAGGCTCTTGAAAGCAGCGATTTGGAGGCTTTGAAAAAGAATAGCACCTGGAGACTGGTGGATCTGCCAAAGGATAAGAAGGTTGTTGGTTCGAAATGGATTTTTAAGAAAAAGGAAGCTATACCGGGCGGTGAGAAAGCGAGGTACAAAGCAAGGCTTGTTGCCAAAGGCTTTACTCAGATTGAAGGTGTAGATTATCATGAGATTTTTGCTCCAGTGGTTAAGCATTGTTCGGTCAGAGTTCTGATGGCAAAAGTTGCTCATTGCAATTTGCATCTTGAACAGTTGGATGTACGAACGACTTTTCTGCATGGCGACTTGGAGGAAACCATCTATATGAAGCAGCCAGACGGTTTCGCTGTGGACGATAGAGTGTGTCTGTTACAGAAGTCTCTCTATGGCTTGAAGCAAAGTCCAAGGCAGTGGTACAGGAAATTTGATGATTTTCTGATAAAGCTGAACTTCAAGCGGTGCAATTATGATGACTGTGTATACACTCTGAATCGTGACGGTGAGGTGCTATATCTTCTGCTCTATGTAGATGATATTCTGATTGCCAGCAGTGACAGGAGCATGATCCATGAGATGAAAGCAAAGTTGGGTGATGCTTTCGAAATGAAGGAGCTAGGGGAAGCAAGGCGGATTTTGGGCATAGACATTAAAAGGGATAAACCGGGCGGAAACCTTTTTCTGTCTCAGAAGTGTTATTTGCAGAAGGTAATTTCAAGGTATCGGATGGCTGAATCTAAAATGGCCGGCACACCGATCGACCAACACTTGAAACTTACCAAGGAACAATGCCCAAAGACCGAGAAGGAAAGGAGGAAGATGGAATCTGTTCCATTTTCAAATGGGATTGGGAGCATTATGTATGGCATGGTCTGCACAAGACCTGACCTGGCACATGGTGTAAGTGTTCTCAGTCAGTTTATGGTTGATCCTGGACAAATTCACTGGGAAGCATTGAAGTGGATGCTCAGATATATAAGGGGGTCACTTGATACTGGATTACTCTTCCAGAATAACTTTCATGGTGGAGGTTATATTGAAGGTTTTGTTGATGCTGATTTTGCCGGATGCATGGACACTAGGAAATCCCGTTCGGGATATGTGTTTACATTGTTCGGTACTGCTGTTAGCTGGAGGTCTACATTGCAGTCAGTCGTTGCGCTGTCAACTACTGAAGCTGAGTACTGTGCTCTTGCTGAAGGAGTTAAGGA
>NW_014542415.1:87665-92594 GCF_000741045.1 Vigna radiata var. radiata | reverse complement strand
TTGTTATTTAGACTTGGCTTTCGGTTTTGTTGTTAGTATTCCGAACGGTCCTGTGTTAGACCGTCCGGTTGTTAACCGTCCGGTTGTTAGCATTGTTCGTTCGGCTTTGGTTTTCTTTGCTGTTTGCTTTCTGTGCTTGAGTTGGTTATATATTGTAACCAACTCCTTGTTTCTGATACGACTTTCACGTAATATTCATTTTTTACGATCTCTCTGTTCTCTCTTCTGCTTTTCGCTGTTTTTCTGGGTTTTCTCGTTTCACTCTCACGAACCCAACAATATTCTATTCTAATATCATGTTAAAAGTGGATTTTAAATTTAATTAGACTTCACAAACTCAGTTTGTAAAATAGGGTTTGCATCCACTTATATATTATAAATTGACCTTATGTGAGACTTCCAATAATAATTGTCTATAATATGAAATGTGATCGACAAAGTTGGAAAGTTCCACTCCACATCACTTCCCTCAACTCTTGGAGTGTGGCTTATATATTTGGTGGACAACTTCACTTACTGCCAATTGATTTGAAAGGGGAATTTGACAGACTAAACACAGATAACACTCTTTATGTGCTTGTGGTGCTGTTGTCTAATTTAAGTTGACGTGTATATCGTTTTTTAGCCACCACGTCATTTTTTTAAGCGTGTTTGGTGTAGCTTAAAATTTTCATTTCAGTTGGGTTTATAGGATAAAGAAAACTGTTTGAGGAATCTGTTTCGTAGTTGGGGTATTATCAAATTATGATTTTGAAATATTACAATGCCTTCCCTATGATTATTAAATTACCTGCCGTCACATCTACTTCTTAAATTACATTCCTCTCTTTTCAGAGATTAATATATTATACTTTAATCCATTTTAGTGTGAATGATCTTATTGGGGACATCGAAACTTATAGAAGACAATAAATTTTTTGGATGAAGTTTTTAAGTAGTAAAGCTGAAACTATGGATGTTTAAAACCTCATTTGGTCTTTTAAAGAGAATCATTTATGTAGTGTTCCAAATCAAAACCAGTTACTGATGACAGTCAATGGTAAAAGTTGCATACAGAGGAAAAATTTGCCTTAGAGGCTTGTTCATAGTGGCTCACTATCTGTAAAACGTTTTTCACGGAAATGATAATAGTACATGTACATAGGAAATAGTATTGTCTTGTATGTCATGGTCAAATGGATTTAGTGGTCTTGGGTATTATTAGTGTCTATAAAGTTGTACTCAATTAATTTTAACCCAAGAATCTATTAAGAGGCTATATGTGTTGATGCCTTGCATAGCCTATGCACTGCATTCTCTTGAATGGTAAAGCTTTCCCATTTCCTTCCCTAAAGTCTCTCTAAAGCATATTGTCCTATCTTTGTGTAAACCCCCCTTTAAATTCAACAGGTTTGTTTATCTTAAAATGGACTGTTGTGGACAAACATTTTATCAAATATAAGCTTGACAATGAGGTGATTTGCACCCATATGTGTCTACTTAAGGACAACTTGTAGACATACTTGCCAAAATATCAAGACAAGAGAGAGCATATGAGAGATTTCTTTGCTTAGAATTGCTTAATTATATCCTGCACCCGTCTTTTCTTAAATAGGCAACATATAATATTTTTACATTAATATTGAAGATTGCAAGAGATATGCAATAAAGGGAAGGGCTATAGGAGATTTCCTATTTAGAGGGAGTAAATGTGAATAAATCCTAATAATAATCTATTAAAGGTAGAAAATAATAATCTAATAAAGACTAATAAATACATAATCAAATGCTTAACATCCCCTCTTAAACTAATGTTGGTAAGTCAACCACCAACAATTTACTTCAATATGCTTGGTAAGTTCATGAAACACTGGATTTGCAGTAATCTGAATAGCACTCGTATTATTGGCATGAATAGATGTAGATGTAGGTTGAGAAAATCCAAGCTGCTCCAAAAGACCATGTAACATAACCACACAACTTCAGCACAAGCAGATGACATTGAACAATATTTAGTCTCAGTAGAAGATTTATAAACATGGTCTTTCTTACATTTCCAAGAAATTAAGACACCACCAAGAAACATACACCAACATGTAGTAGATCGATGAGTATCTAGACAGCTTGCCCAATTAGCATCATTGTATGCCACAAGCTATAAAGATGAGTCTTTGGGAAAGAATAACCCATCAGATCAAAGCTTGACAGAGAAAACCCATTTACTTCCAATAGGTTTGACCGTGAGAGGACAAGACACAATGTCCCATGTGTGGTTTTCTTGAAGTGTTTAGAGTTCTTCTTGCATTGCTTTTTTCTAACATTCATGTTCCATAGCTTGGGTATATAGAAGGAATAGAAATAGAAGATAAGGTAGTTGATAAAGAAGTAGGTGTAAGAAAACCATACCAAACAGGAGGTCTTGATGATCGAGTGGACCGACGAAGGGGTAGAATAGATAGAACATGATCCAATGCATGAGGTGGGTCAGGATCAAGTGTTGGAGCATCATCAAGAGGTGGGTCACGATCCAACGCTTGACCTAAAGTTTCTTTCATGCCTTGCCTGAAAGAAGAAATTTTTTGCTTACCTTTGTTGATTTTCGACTGTGGGAAGTACTTGTTCAGAAACTTTGCAACCACGGCTTCCCATCCAGTAAAGCTATCCTCCGGGAAAGAATTCAACCATAACTTAGCATTGTCTCCCAATGAGAAAGGAAACAAACTAAGCTTTATAGTGTCATCCGGCACACCATTGATCTTCATAGTGTTGCAAATCTTGTTGAATGTGGTTAGATGCTCATATGGACTTTCATGAGACAGTACATTGAATTGGTTGCTTTCCACTAGATGAATCAACGCAGGCTTCATCTCCATACTTGCGACATTGACCCTCGGCTTTGCCATGCTGTTAAAATGATGAGGGCCAACAACTGTTGCATAATCCGCCAAAGTACGTCTACCACCATTGTTGTCCATGTTTTTCTGATCAGATTGTGAAAGTGTTTCTAGAGAAGGTTCTCTAGATATCTTGTTCCTTCTTGTCCTTCTCTGCTAGTCTCAAGTCCTTCAAGAAGAGGTTCAGAACTTTTTCCTCTTCTAGTCCTAATTGTATCCAGCATAAACTAAACACAAAACCCTAGAAAACACTGTTAGCACAAAAACAAAAATAAACAAAACAAAAACAACAAATAGAAATCAAATAAAATAAATAAAATTAAAATAAAAAAAAATAAAGTCAAAGTTTATCAAGAATCACACAAATAGAATAGTTTAAACCGTGAGTCACCGGCAACAGTGCCAAAAACTTGTTAAGACTCCGACAAGTGTACCGAATCGTATCAAGTAATATAAATGGTAAGACCAAGTATCGTTTTCCCTAGAGACTCACGGCCTAAACAGTCATGTGATTTCTTGATTAATTAAGACTTGAAAACAAAATAATTTGGTTTATAATGTAGAAAATAAACATGAATGCAAGTTGTGATCAATTGACAAGAAAAATGCACAGGTGAATGGTTTGTAAAATATGGGATGATTATGTTGTTGGGGGTTTTGATTTCTCCTATCCACTCACATGTATATAAGAATTTGTCTTCTTCATTAATGTCAATGCCACTCTCTAAAATACTTAAAATCCGATGTCTCGGTGAAGAAAGTCTATCCTTAATTACGAGTTCATACAATTCCTAGCATCCCTAATAATTAATTCTGAAGCACAAGAGCTTAAGGCAACCTAAACTCATATCCCTATGTCTAGGCAATACTACTTTTGGCAGAGATTCCCCAGATCTAGATTCCCCCGTATGTGTCCATATCAACTATCAAAACCGTGATTGGCGTGGTATTAATTGGCATGGAGTAGTTTAGGAAGTTTTTTATTTAGATATGCTGTATTTCCGTAACTGTTGAATGCTGCCTTTATTAGGTTATTTATGTTTGATTGATCCCGTAATTATAGGGATTTGTCTAGTAGAATTAGCAGCCCATACTATGCTGCTGACTTGTGTATAAATATAGAGGTTAGTAACCTCAGAATATCATAAGAGAGAGATTCTATTCTAAACTTGAGATGGTATCAGAGCTCCCGATCCTTGGGAGTCTCTGACCTTGTTATTTATCCAAATCGCAGCCTCTATTACTGCTCTACCTTCAATCTAAAACTACGGCAGCCTTTATTGCTGCGCCACCATCAGGCCTTCATTTTTTATTGTCTGCGGCAACCTTCATTGTTGCGTCACCGTCATTGCGTCACCGTCAAACCTTCGTTACTTATCGTCTACGGCAGCCTTCATTGCTGCGTCACTGTCACTGCGTCACCGTCAAGCTTTCGTTACTTATCGTGAGTGTATCGAGTTATGGCTGAAGCTGGGAACCCGGAAACTGGAGATAGATTCCAGACCACTGGAGAACTGCAGAATATCCATTCTGCTTATCGATTAAATGGAAAAAACTACCTCAAATGGTCTCAAATCTATAGGACCATCCTGAAAGGAAAAGGGAAAATCAGTCACCTGACTGGGGATGCACCGAGTGAGAGTGATCCCAAATTCAAATCATGGGATGAAGAAGACTCCATGATCATGGCGTGGCTGTGGAATTCAATGGTCCTAGAAATCAGTGATACCTGTATGTTTCTAAAATCAACAAGGAGATCTGGGAGGCAGTCGAACAAACTTACTCTAAGGCCAAGGATGCTGCTCAAATTTATGATGTAAAGGTGAAAACCGTGGCTGCTAAACAGGGAAGTAAGTCCGTTACAGAATATGCTAATCAACTTAAATCCCTACGGATGGAATTGGATCACTATCGGGTTATAAAAGCAAAGTGTTCAGAAGACTCAGCAATTCTAAAAGAATATATTGAACAAGATAGGGTCTATGATTTTTTGGTGGGCCTAAATCCTGAATATGACCAGGTCCGAATTCAAATCTTGGGAAAGGAGAAAGTCCCA
>NW_014542415.1:82434-86505 GCF_000741045.1 Vigna radiata var. radiata | reverse complement strand
CCGACTAGGACATCCGTCATTTCGAGTTGTAAAAGTGTTTTTTCCTTCCTTGTTTAAAAATTTAAGTGTGGAGAGTCTTCATTGTGAGGTATGTGAGTTGGCAAAACATAAACGTGTACCTTTTCCCATTAGCAATAAGATGAGTCCTTTCCCATTTTCTCTTGTTCATACTGATGTATGGGGTCCTGCTTATGTTCTTAATATTTCTGGTGCTAAATGGCTTTTAACATTCATTGATGATTGTACCCGGGTGACTTGGGTTTTTTTATTGAAACAAAAATCTGAAGTTAGCTCTGTGATTGTCCAGTTTGTCTCTATGATTAAAAATCAATTTGGGGTCAGTATAAAAAGAATTAGGTCGGATAATGCCAAGGACTACTTTAACCTTGTACTAAACTCTTTTTGCCAAAAGGAAGCGATAATCCATGAGTCCTCATGTGTGAACACACCCCAACAGAATGGGATTGCAGAAAGGAAAAATGGGCACCTTTTAGATCAAACTAGAGCTCTACTTTTTCAAAATCATGTTCCTAAAAGATTTTGGGGGGAAGCTCTCCTTACCGTCACCTATCTAATCAATAGATTACCCACTAAAGTTTTAAACTCAAGAAGTCCCATGGAAGTTCTATCCACATTCTACCCACACCTTGACCCTATAAATAAACTCCAACCTTGAATATTTGGGTGTGTGTCCTTTGTACATGTTCATAGTAATGAAAGGGGGAAATTGGATCCGAGAGCTGTCAAATGTGTTTTCTTAGGGTACTCTACCACACAAAAAGGGTACAAATGTTTTCGACCCCTTTCAAAAAGATTCTGTGTCAAGAGATGTCACCTTCAACAAACAAGAGAGCTACTTCAAACAGCCTCATCTTCAGGGGGAGAATATAAGAGAGGAAGATGAGACTCTCATGTCCCCAAATATGACGTTTGGGCTTGAAACTGGGACAAATGGTGACGACATTGGTGTCCCTGAAATTGAGGAAAGAATTCAACTTACTGAATCCGCAAGACCTGCACCTGATGATGGCGGCAAATTTGGAAAGGTATACTCAAGAAGAGAAAAGGCCATTCTAGAATCTGGCAATGTCCAAGAATCCAACCCACCAGCACTACATGAGGTAACACCTTCAAATCCTATAAATTCCAATGATTCTAATGAGTTTGTTTCTGATAATCTAAAAGCACAGGTAGACCAAACCCTTGACCTACCCATTGCCCTTAGAAAAGGAAGTAGAGCTTGCACCCAAAAGCGACTTTACCCACAATCAAATTTCTTATCCTTTGAAAAATTCTCACCTACCCATAAAACCTTTCTCACTAACCTCAACTCCACACACACACCTTCCTCTATATTTGAAGCATTGTCTGACAAGAAATGGAAAAATGCCATGGATGTGGAAATGGAGGCATTAAACAAGAATAGGACCTGGGAACTTGTCACCCTACCTTCTGGAAAAAAACCAGTGGGATGTAAGTGGGTATATGTAATAAAGTATAGGGCTGATGGGACAATCGAACATTACAAGGCAAGGTTGGTGGCCAAAGGCTTCACTCAAACCTATGGAGTTGATTACTTGGAGACATTTGCCCCGGTTGCTAAGATGAACACGGTCAGAGTATTATTGTCACTAGCAGCAAATAATGATTGGGATCTGCAGCAGTTTGATGTGAAGAATGCATTTCTACATGGTGACCTTGAAGAAGAAATATACATGGAGTTGCCCCCTGGTTAGAAGGAACAGGTTGCTGCTGGAACTGTTTGCAAATTAAGAAAGGCTCTATATGGGTTGAAACAATCCCCAAGAGCATGGTTTGGAAGATTTACCAAAGTTATGATAGGTCTAGGCTACAAACAGAGCCAAGGGGATCACACATTATTTATCAAACATTCAGCTTCAGGGGGAGTAACAATTCTATTAGTGTATGTAGATGATATTATAGTGAGTGGGGACGACAAAAGGGAACAACAAGTATTAAGCAAATGTCTTGCCACGGAATTTGAGATCAAGACACTGGGAAGNCTTAAATATTTTTTGGGAATNGAAGTGNNNCATTCCAAGAAAGGAATCTTCATATCTCAACAAAANTATATTACNGACTTGCTTAGAGAAACAGGGAAGACAGGCTGCAAACCAGCAAGTACTCCAGTTGATCCAAATATAAAATTGGGAAGTATGGAGGATGATATTGCTGTGGACAAGGAAATGTATCAAAGACTTGTGGGCAGGCTTATTTACTTATCTCATACTAGACCAGACATTGCACCAACCAAAGGAAACACATCTACAAGCTGCTCTTAGAATTGTACAATACTTGAAAGGGACCGCCGGAAGAGGGATTTTGTTCAAACGGAACAAGAATTTAAGCCTTGAAGCATATACAGATGCAGACTATGCTGGGTCAGTGGTAGATTCGAGATCAACCACGGTATATTGTACCTTCCTTGGTGAAACTTGGTTACTTGGAAGAGTAAAAAACAGAGTGTAGTGGCTAGATCAAGTGCTGAAGCAGAATTTCGAGCAATGGCCCACGGAATATGTGAACTTCTATGGCTGAAAATTATATTGGAAGACTTGAAGATAAAGTGGGATGAACCTATGAGGCTATATTGTGACAATAAATCTGCAATTAACATAGCTCATAACCCGGTACAGCATGATAGAAATAAACATATTGAAGTTGATAGACACTTTATAAAGGAAAAACTAGACAGTGGCATGATTTGCACACCATATGTATCTACACAGAACCAACTTGCAGATATACTCACCAAGGGACTGAACTGCATAAACTTTGAAGGAATTGTCTCCAAGCTGGGAATGGAAAACACCTATTCACCATCTTGAGGGGAAGTGTCAAAACCGTGATTGACGTGGTATTAATTGGCATGTAGTAGTTTAGGAAGTTTTTTATTTATATATGCTGTATTTCCGTAACTGTTGAATGCTGCCTTTATTAGGTTATTTATGTTTGATTGATCCCGTAATTATAGGGATTTGTCCAGTAGAATTAGCAGCCCATAATATGCTGCTGACTTGTGTATAAATGTAGAGGTTAGTAACCTCAGAATATCATAAGAGAGAGATTCTATTCTAAACTTGAACGAAATCAATTATCATGCAATAAATGAGTTAAACAAAGCAAGCATAAAGTGTAGAGGAAAAACCCTAACAATGAATGAAAGAAGCATATATAATATAAATCAATTCAATACACGAGAGTTTCAAAGGATTACATCGTTTCTCCAACAACAATTAAAGTTTAGTTCACCATAATCATGGTGAAACTAGATGAATAATGGAAAAGAATGAAAGATAAAACCCTAAAAGTTGAAGATAGGAGCTTCTGCATCCAAATCCGCCTCCGAGGGGTGAAAGAGTGTGTTTCTGTGCCTCTTCTGTCAAAAGGTACAAAACCTAAGGTGTTGATGAAGGTTGAAAAACAGTGATTTTCATATGTCAATTTGGACCAAATTACACCCTTTACTACTCGGAACGAGCTTAGAATCAAGCAAAACTCAATAAATGAGTATGGAGAGAGTCAAAAGTTGTTTNTAGCGATTTTATGCTTATTTTGCATTGTTTTGTAGCTAATTTGAGAAAAGTAAGAATGAAGTTGAAGATACAGGTCGTTGACTCAAGAAAAGAGCAGAAAAGTTGAGTTTTGAAGAGTCGACGTACCGCCCAACGGCACACTTAAATCGCCGGGCGGTCCAGGACGAGGAGTAGGCAGCATTTCACGCTGAGAGAAACCGCCGGGCGGTGGCATGGGAAACCGCTGGGCGGTGGCATGGGAAACCGCCGGGCGGTGGCGGCAGGTTGTGGCAAATCGCCGGGCGGCATATTTAAACCGCCCGACGGTAGCACGCTGGACTTGGGCCTGATTTTGACGCGCTCCTCACCTATAAATTCCTCTACTACGAATTCAGAGTCATTCTTTTGACAGGGGAGAACGGCCAGACCTAATTTTGCTCTCTGGAGAGGATCTCTTGGATGCTTAGGCTCCTTTTCATCTTTTCTAGGGTTTGCTCTTTCATTCTTCTTCCATTTTTCATCTAGTTTCACCATG
>NW_014542415.1:65506-82004 GCF_000741045.1 Vigna radiata var. radiata | reverse complement strand
TCAAGGGTAGTATGTAAGAGAGAGTGGAATAGATGAAATTGTTAGTACCCAACAACATCCATCCATCCATTGTTTTCACTTGTCAATTGAATCAACATTTATTTTGCATGTTAATATTTTTGCTCTCAAACCCAATTTATAAATTTTAATTTCTCAAGTCTTATTATTTTAATTCACGCAAACGAGGAAGCCATACGAGTTTCTTGGGAAAACGATACTTGGTCTTACCATTTATATTACTTGTACGATTTGGTACACTTGCCAATCCGTCAACAGGTGTCTGGATCCTTTAAATAGAGCGAAATCAAAACAAAAACAAAGCCCAGGCCCATGTCCCTGGCGCTCAACTCCTCACTTAGGGCGTTCAGGTGTGATTGCGAGAGGATTGGCGCTCAACGCCCTTGGAAGGGCGCCCAGGTGTAAACTGCAGCACTGGAGTTGCGCTCAGCATCCCTGGAAGGGAGCCCAACCGTGAGTGCGAGGACTTCTGCGCTGAGGCTTCAGAAAAAGGGCAGTCAGGCGCCGTTGCGAGACTTTGACGTTGAGGGCCTCCAAAAAGGGCGCCCAAGCGTCCTTCGACTCCTCTTTCTGATGCTTTTCTAGTTCTTCTGAGTTCCAACTCCTTGCTACTTCAACTCTTCCTTCAAATCATCTCAATTCCTGTTAAAACAAGGAAATCTAAGTATAAAATCAATAACTTCACCTTCAACTCTCTTATTCACACAACTTAAACAAAATCATGATTCCAAGCTAGTTTCGAAGTCAAAAAAGGTGTTTTTAGTATCAAAATTAAGTATCAAATAACGGTGTTTTCACCCGTTATCAAATATTCAGCCCAAAGATTCTGAAAACCAGAATAATATTCCTCATTTGATAGATTCCCTTACGTGAAATTTACCATCTCGTACTACAATTGAAACCTCCGAGTGGCATTGGCTTGATGATAAACCTTTTTCAAATAATCCCACAAGTCCTTAGCAGTGTTGTAAGCCCTAAGATTAAGAATAAATTATGGCTCAACCAAGCTAAAAATCTAGGACATGACTTGGGCATCTTTGCTTTCCCATTTTGCCAACTCCATTGCACCAATAAGTGTTGGAACTTGACCATCAATATGGCCCCATAATTCTTTTCATTTGACAAAGAGCTTAAATTGAGATTCCCAAGCAACGTAATTTTTGTCATTAAAATGAAAAGATATGATTCAAATTTATTATAAGACATGATGAAAGAATAAAGAATGCAAGAGGTGTTTACTCCAACCCCAAGATACTCACAAGAAACAATACTAGAACCCAAGAAAAGACCACGACTCAGAAGTGTTTACTCCAACCCCAAGATACACACAACAAACAACACTAGAATCCAAGAATAGACCATGGTTCAGAAACCAAGCTCTGATACCATGTCAAAATATCAAGACAAGAGAGAGCATATGTGAGATTTCTTTGCTTAGAATTGCTTAATTGTATTCTGCAGCCTTCTTTTCTTAAATAGACAGCATAGAATATTTTTACATTAATATTGGAGATTACAAGAGATATGCAATAAAGGAAAGGATTATAGGAGATTTTCTATTTACAGGGAGTAAATGCGAATAAATCATAATTAAAGGTAGAAAATAATAATCTAAGAAAGACTAGTAAAGACATAATCAAATTCTTAACAATACTCACCAAGGGGTTGAACAACAACAACTTTGAGAAAATTATATCCAAGTGGAAATGAAAAACACTTGTTCACTAGCTCGAGGAGAAGTGTGGAGATATTTTTTGAAATTTTAGATTTTATTTTGTTTGGATATTTCAGGAAGTTTCAGATTTTATTACTGGCTTACTAATCCCATAATCCAGGGATTTGTTTCCTAGAATATAGTTTGTGCTTGTTTCCTAAATTTACCAATCAATTTATGTGTATGTATCAAATGTTTGCAATGAGACTGAATAAGAGAGAATTATTTTCTTCTAATTTTGAGAGATCTTGCAAAATTTAAACATCATAGATATGATGTTTTATATTCGAACATATGCATATGAAAGGGGCTAGGTATTTGTGTATTTTGCATCTAAATGGTTCAATGGGTTTGAATTGGTTATAGGTACGCTAGCTAGTGGGTCGAAGCTGGCATTCTTACACAATAACGTAGTGACAATCATGATTAGAATTTTACAGAAATTGATGTATTACAATAAAAAATATGCTTTTCATGGTTACATCATTCATTAAAGAAGCTTTATTAATGCTTTATTGGAGTGTTACTCATTCAATGCTAGTGTGGATATGGAAAATTTTGGAAATAATTGAATAACACATAATGGCTTCATTGTCTACACTTTTTTGTGGTAATCTTACTATGTTTTGCAGGCAGGAAACCAGTCATCAGTACTAGTGTGGGATTCTTTTACTTTATCTGTTGTCTCTGAATTGAAAGGCCATCTATATGGAGCTACATGCATCTGTTTCTCACCGAATGGTTGGTATACTTTACAGTCCATATGCTTGCTTTTAATTTTATATAATCACTGCTTCTTACTCATTATGTAGTATTCTGTCCAAGGTAAACATCTGGTGTCTGTTGGAGGATATATTTACCTTTGGAACTGGCGGAGTGGTGAGCTGATAACAAAGCTTCAAGCAACTTCTTGTTCTACAATTTCAAGTATTAGCTTCTCATCAGATGCAAAAATTTTTGTAACTTTTGGGAAGAAGCATCTGAAATTCTGGTTACTTGGATCTTCTAGAAAGACTCAACTATATGAAGGGATGAGAAAGAGTACATCATTAGCAATACATGAAAAGCCTGCCAATCTTTCTATTCATAAAGCAAGCTCTGTTACATCTATCAGTTCCGTGTGGTGTTGTAATGGCTATGATAATTGTAAAAAAGCTGGTGATTGCTTTCCTCTATATACATTGACTGATTCAGGTTTGATTCAGTTCAGAGAGTCTAAGATTGAATTTGTTTTTTGTTAAGATTTTAAGGCATTCGTGTTTCTTGGATTTCCATGATGAGTTTGATTTTAGTACAATTTCATTTCTTTCTGTTTTACTGGCATTTTACGCCTTATTCATTTTCTTTCTGTTTGCAGGCATTTTATACCTTATTAATTCTGGGATGTCGGTTGAAAAGTCTGTGACCTTGAAAGTATGTCCATGTCTTCTCATTTTTGTAATATGTCTTTAGCATGCCAAAGGTTATGTTTTAACAGATTTGTAGAGACTTAAAACTACATGTAGTAGTAAATGATGATATAAGTACTAGACTTAACATTCTTATGTTGTTTGTACTTTCTAAGATGACCATACCATCATGAACTGTATTAGTTTAAAGCTAATTATGAGTTACTACTAGTTTGAGGATTTATTATGGTGTTAGACTGTTAGTTCCTTGAAATTTTCATTATTCCCAATTTCTCATTTTCAGGTTCGAAAAGCCTTTGCATTATCAGCATCAGCAAAGCTAATTGCATGTGCATGCAATAATGGAACAGTCCAATTATTCACCCCCATCTCTCTAGAATACGTGGGTAGTATATTGTATTCAAAGACAAAAAGGTTACTTAAAGGAAGCAATTTAGTTAGTCACACTATAGTTCCAGAGCAGGCTTCTGAACAGTTACCTGCCCTGCCTGATGCAATTGCCTGTCAGTTTTCGGCCTTAGAAAAGATTGGTGATTGCTAAATCTTCTACTTGTTTTTCTAATTCTATTTAACATAATCTTGTGTTGAGCACTGATGTATTTATATTTTCTATATAGTTGTTGTTTACGGAGATCATAGTCTCTACATCTATGACATCCATGATGTGAATCAGGTAAATGTTTTATGTAAAATGTTTGTTTTATGTAATATGTTTGTAATATTTATATTTTCTATATAGTTGTTGTTTATGGAGATCATAGTCTCTACATATGACATCCATAATGTGAATCAGGTAGATGTTTTATGTAATATGTTTGTTATTATGACTTTTCAATAGTACATTTAACATGTTCAATGTTTTAATAGTTGTTACTAGAAATTAGGGATGCAATTACCGTAGTTTAGGGTTTAATTTATTCCTATGTATTATGAATTGTGCCCTATGTGATTATAAACTACTCTTGTGAACATACAACACACAACAATCCTTCTACAATAGTTTTTGATTTATTATAAATTGGTTATAATTCATATTAGATTAATTAAGCTCATGCTACTCAAGTCTTTTTCTGGTAAGTTACTGTATGATGCAGCAAGCTTTATTCCCCATATTTTCTTGGCCACAAGGTGTTGACAAATCTGCAATGGTTAATGGGAAACAAATTGTCATTATTTTCCAGGTCACAAAGTGTTATGTGCTTGTTTCACACTCCTCATGCATATGGGATATAAAGAATCTATGTTGTGAAAATATGCATGATCCATCTCTTGCATGCACTGCTAGAGGTTGTCTGGGGGGGATTTCTTTTGCAACCTGTTCTTCTGATGGTACAATCAGGATCTGGGATATTGCTTTGCAATCTGATTTTTCAAATGATGCTGAAGATTTGAAGACTGAACTATTGAGTTCTTCATGTTTAGGTAACTTGATTGTTAGAAAAAATTCTCAATTATCTCCTCTTTTAAGTTATATAGTTCTCACAAGTTGTGCTCTTCTCTATTGCCACAGTAACTGCTGGGACATTTGAACGTGATGCAGTTAAGGCAGATGTTGCAAATGGAGAATTTCGGTCACTTGCTGTTAGTTCAGATGGAAATTATCTCGCTGCTGGTGATTCCAGGGGGAATATTCATATATACAACCTTCAAACATCGGATTACACATGTTTCCAGGTGAGCTCAGGCACCTGATTTTTTTTTTTTAGAAATTATTGTGCTGTGAAACCATATTTGAAGCTTCACAACATTTATATGGTCATTTATATCCTTCACAATATTTCAGGGTGCTCATGACGGGGAGATTCTTACATTAAGCTTCACCTTGTCCACCCAAGATATATCTAAGGAAATTGTGAAAAACAATTATTTTCTTGCCTCAGGGGGACGAGATTGTATGATCCATCTCTATGATGTGAAAAGGTGTGTTTCTGCAATTTGTAAGGATAACCTAGTTGGTTGGTTATACATTTCAATGACTTTTTGATTGTATGTCGCAGAAATTTTGATCTTATTGACAGCATTGATGATCATTCGGCTGCAGTGACTTCTATCAAAATTAGCAGCAATGGTTGCAGGATCCTCAGTTGTAGTGCTGACAGGTATGCTAGTAGGTTTGACATCACACTATCAAACAAATTTGACATAAAAGAGGGACTATGTAAGTTCTGCTTAACAGTTGAACAAAGGAAAACTGAAAATTTTCACCTCAATGTTCTGATTCTATCTGGGAGAAAAATTTAAACATATTTAATTTAAGCATTACCACTCTCTTGGGAATAACGACTGCAATTAGGAAATAGTGTCTAGCAGTGTCTTTCAATTAACGAGTATTGCTGGAAGGGAGTCAAAATGTACTGGAAAGACGATCTTAGAAGCCAAAACAAATTACAGTTCTTTATTTTTGTATTTGTCTACTTATTGAAATATCAATAATGAGATGGCTGATAGGTTGGTTGGCTATGAACTTGTAAATTCAGGTGAAGGAAACTTTTAATTGGTTTCTATGTAGTCTACTTGATATATATTGGCACAATGCATTCCATGTTTAAAAAATTGCATTAATTTTACATTAATAATGCGTGTGACGTATTGTTATAATTTAAATAATAAAACTTTTAGCTTTATTTCTGCATGCAAATTAAAAAGTATGATAGGAATGTAGTTTTCGGTTGATCTGAAAGCTGATCCAGCCCCTTTAAAAATGAATCTGAGAAAGACAGAAACTGAAAAGTAATTTTTGCACACAAACATATGTTCAGAAAGTTTGTATTGCAGGCTGTTTAAAGAAATATAAAATATCACTTGCTTGCTTTTATCCTATATCTAATTTGTTTTAAAGAAAGACCATTTGAGACAAGCAATTCATTCCTCGCTAGTTTAAATATAGTTCTCTATGAAGTAGTTTCGTAGATGCCTAATACATACCCATATAATCTGCAGTTTGAGGCAGTCTATGCTTTGGATGGAAACGTCAACAAATTTTTTTAGAATAATTAGTTTTTTTTTTATTAAGTTTTACCATTTGTTGATTTTATACTTATTCTATTAGGCCGTTAAATTTCTGTTAATAAATTACTTTGTAATATACAATAATCAGTGAACCTAAAATTATTTGTATGACACTGAAAGATTTCCTCTATGATTAACAAAAGCATTATCCTTCTTTCACAGTTTCCTGGTTCTTCGAGATGTGGTAATAGCAGATGATGGTTATAAGATTTTGCAACAACATCGCCAAAAGGCTTTACAACGTGGAACTGTCTATGACATGGCTGTGGATGTGACATGTGAGACTGTTGTCACTGTTGGGCAGGTGAGATAGATGATGTCAACATTGAAAATCATCAAAATTCAAGGGAGGGTTGCTCCTGTTGTGGAAGACCTTCCTCGTGAATTCTTTAACAATTAGTATATCCATGTCTCAATTTTATAAGATTATCACTCAATTTACGGAATCAGCACTTGAGTACTAATATTATTATCTTATAGGATAAGAAAATAAAGACGTTTGACATGGCTGCTCAGAAACTAATTAGGTCGCACAACCACGATAAAAATTTTGGTGAACCTATAAAGGTGAGCTTCATTATCAGAAAGTGAGTGCTGATTTTAACCTTCTTTACCTGAATGTAATTTTGTTAACAGGTTATAATGGACCCAAGCTGCAGTTACGTGGTCTGCTCATTCTCTAACAAGTCCATATGCATATATGACTTGATCACGGGGAAGATGGCTGCGAAGGCAGCAGGGCATGCTGAAATTGTTACTGGTGTCATCTTTTTACCTGATTGCAAGCATATAGTTTCTGTGAGCTTCCTTCACACCCACTGTCGATTTCTTCTTCATTTCTTTGAGTTAACAATATGCAATTTAACGTGAATGCTTTATAATTCATTTGATTATTTATTTTTGGGTGGTTAGTTATGCATATATTTATTTTCATCATGTTGGAAAAAATTAAGATATTGATGTCCTGTCCTTTGTGATCAGAGACTTTGTTAATCAACCTATCATTATTCAGGTGGATGGTACGGGTTGTGTTTTTGTGTGGAAATTGCCTGCTTCATTGTCTTCTAGAATATTGGAGAGAGTAATGGAAAGAAACAATCCATTGTCTCCAAGAAGCTCTAGTCAGCCTCCCTACCTTGGTTGTCTATCATTTTGCAAAGAAGAATTCCAGCATTCCAAGATCAATCCTGGTGGTGTTTGGTCAATGATGAACAACAGCCAACATGTGAATGGAATGCTTTATCCTGGGATCAGTCAGAGAGAGGGTTCGGCTTTTAAATTTAGTGTTTCAAGACTTCCTAAATGGGCACAAGCAAAAGTGACCGGTTCAAATGGTGTCTGCAAGAATCTAAATTGCACTTCGTCAGAGGTATTTGTACTCTTCATTATATATATATATATATATATATCTTAAAACTGTGTATTTTAATGCTGAGCGCCCCTACCACAGTAGTATTTTTGAAGATTCAGAAGCTTTGTATATCTTATTGTAAACCTCTTTGGAATTTGGAGATCTCTACTTAAATAAACTATATCTATTGCAAGTTAATCATTTTTGGTTGAAGCTGGTGTTTTAGTGGACATTTAGTTTTGGAATGTGCAAGAGAAGTAATTCCTTGTAATGAAATTGGGCTAAGCTAGTTGTCCGGGTTCCTAGTCATTTGTTGGAGAGGAAATTGTTGCTGGTAATTGAAGTGTCTAGGTAATCAGTATCTGCACCAGATAGTTATTGTTGCTGTTTTGGTATAACAATTAAGCTCAAAGCTACGTCTAGGGATAACTTTTTTGGGTGAAAATCTATGGTTGTCACGATGGCATCGAATGAGAGCCCAGCCAACTCTAGTTGAAGCTTATCCTGTTAGAGTGCCAACGTTTAAAAAATTAAAAGTCTAATTTACAGGTGCTATGACACACAAGTCTCTTAGCTCCTTAATAACAACACAGCAATATTAGGATCTTGACTAAGTGTCTAATATCTCTTGAATTTATGATGATTAGGTTTTTTCTCCTTTGTCCACCGAAGTTCAAATTCCATCCGATAATGCTTCTCCATCGCCTGATACTGTTAGTGGAGGAACTTGTAGGTAAGTGTTGTGTCTAAATCTCAATCATGGACTTTTGGTGATGGGATATCTGTTTGCTCATGAAGTCACTACAATTTCAGCAACGTTCCGTTAGACAACCATTGGCACTCTGTTTACACTGTTTTTACGGAAGCACTTTCTTCCCCTGAGATGTTTGATTTGTGTAAGACAAAGCTTGCAGAGATTCCCTTGAATATAAGTAAGTTTAACGCTTGTTCCCACATAATATTTCTTTTTCTCAATTTTCATCTTTATTATGATAGCTTAGAAGACTAATTCTGTCAATCAAATACCTTTGAAGTTTAATTGGGTATCTTAGAGATTCTGTTAGTACAAGTGTTTCTATTTTCTTATTTTTCTGATACTAGTGATTTGTTTAGGATATGATTAGTATAAATAAAGGTTAGAGCTATGAGTTTTATGATCTTAACATCACATTGTAATTCATCTTAGCAACATATTAAGTAGAATATCATTCAAAGTCACTTCGCTCAAATCCTTCCTCAATATTTAAAACCCTATAATTTCAAAAAAACAAACCCATGACATTATGCTTTAACCTTATGAATAATGGTTTGTTGCAGGACAACATAGGGCTGTGATTAGTGAGGACCAGAACTCCTTTGGGCTTAGTAACCTTAGCAAGAATAAAAAGATGGGTGTTGCTCCAGACCAACATGTTGGTTGCAATAATAATGACGTTTCTTGGTGTTCTGAAGAACTTTCTGAGAGTAAAGCAGAGCAATTGTATTTGAGTGAATCTGGAAGTGTGTCAAAAACAACTAATGAAGGCAATTTAGGCAGTCTACCATCTGAAGAAGACAGTGACATGTTTAAGCAACATTTTGGTAGCTTATCAAATACGCGCAAGGTTGGTGTTGTATTCTGAAGTGTAGAGAAGGAATTAAAAAACAAACAAGTCTTTTTTCTTCAACCTTGAATTAATCTCATGATTTCTTGTCCTACTTTTGTCGGGAAATTCACTGTAAGCTTGCTGTTATGGAATTCATAATATAATAGTGAAAATGTACTCCATAATAGTGTCTTGATGTCCTCAACCAATGGATGGGATGAATACCTCAGTTATCAACATGTCATTCATTATTTTATTGGGAAAATCATTATAAATGTCTAGTGGATAGTGAACGTTGATATCATAATTTCTGTTCTTTTTTTCTTCTAATAAATCGTGCTATTCCTAAATGAAAAAATATAGGTACTTACCAAGTCTTCCTGAGGAAATGTTTAAATTATGGAAATCATGTTTACCTAGATGTGGTGGAATTGCTCCAAAACTTAAGGACTTAAATATCTTATAATTGATTTCGATGACAGTTGCTTAGATTTTCTTGAGTCTGTAACTTCATTTTCTTAATATTACCCAGTTTGCTATCTGTGCAGGCAGAGAAAAGGAAATCTTTAGTTAGAAGGTTTTCTGCTAGATATATTGTGCAATGGGATTACCCAGGGGATTTTAAGAAACTGTTTAGCAGTCCTGTTGGGAATACAAGTGCTAGAAAGATCTCTAAGGATGAAGGTGCTACTCATATTATATCAGAAGACGGATCCTCACAAGTGAAGGAAATTGAGGAAGTGAGACATTCTTCGGGACAGGTATGTATGGTGGCTTTATACAGGCTTATTATAAAATCATGCCATCCCTTTAGCAATAGGGACATGTTAAAAATTTCTTTGAAGAATATTAAGATAGTAAATGGAAGGTTATTTTGCTTTCAATTATCCCTTATGGGGGTCACGTCTGTTTCCTTAAATTTGTTTCATTAATACTAACATCAGCACTAGAACCTTAAATCTGTTTCTTTATATATCATATGCACACTAATCCCGCAAGCGATCTTTTCTAGTTTTATAATTTTTAATGGAATTTGAAAAGCCTGTTTTTTCTATGAAAGTAACACTCTGAATGGCTTTATTGAAATGTTTGATGCTCAAAATGCCTTTGGTAGGATATCAAGAATTCAGAACCTTCAACAGATTCAACATGTGAACTAGTCAAATTCCCAGTCAATGAAAATTCAGTTGATAAAGGGAGTGAACAGGGAGAAACCATAGCCGTGTGCAAGGATGCACTTGGTAAATTGGAGGTCGCAGCTGAGAATGCGCTGCGATTATTTTCAGAATTAGAAAAGTTTCACAACGAAGAGGTTGCAAATGAAGCAGGAGCTCAATTTTTAGACGAGGCAGCTGAGCTACTTCCTCTAGTTGTTAAGAATGTTAACGCTGTTGCTAGATTGGTACGATGTAGGTTGAAGGGTAAGTGTGGAAGTACATCAACTGTCCCAGAAACGGACCAGTTTGATAGATTAGCCGAAGGTAAATCAGATAGAATAATGGAAATATCAAAGCATGATATCAACACTTAATATATTTTATAAAGTTTTTCTTTTCTTTTTAACAAAGAATAGAATGTTCCTTTGGCTACCAAGTCTGCATTCTACTTCAAGTGGATATGCTAATTATCAAACTGGTAATAATAATGGTGAGTACCTTGGCTCACATTTCAAATGAAAATTTGTACATATTAATGGAGTTTGATTCTAGTCAGGAAAGGTAATTGGACAAGTGATCTGAAGTATCGCTCAATTTGAGTCATTTGAAAGAAACTGCAATGGAACCATGTATGTATAAATGTAAGTGAGGAATAAGTAAATAAATTTTCTTTTAAATGTAAGTGTGAACTAGCTGCTTGAAATAGATGTCACTGAATTAGTTCTTTAAAAGCAAAGGAACTTACATACAGTGAAACATATACCAATGAGGATAATAAATTAATTCTTTTTTGTGTAGTTTTTTTTCTTTCCTGATCTGTAGTTAAATTTGGTTCAATTAATAGAGGATGATCAATTAATGTGTTTCTTTTTGTTAGTAAAAAATTAAAGATGGAGTTTTGATGATGTACAGATTTGCACAATACAAGATCCAAGAAGATTATTTAAAGATCCATTACCATTGAAAAGCTTTTGTAATAATCATATTTGAAGTATTGTGAAGTAGAGATGTAATAGGATTTGATTCATGTACTCTATATGTAATTAATCTCTGTTTAGAATAAAAAACAAGTTGTTTTAATCGATTAAAACTTGGTTTAATCGATTAAAACGAGGCTGGCACACCAAACCCAAATGGCTCTGGAATAATCGATTAATTCCTGCTTTAATCGATTAGTTAATCGATTAAAACTAAGAATAATCGATTAATACTAGCCGTTAAAGGTTTCTAATTTGAAAAACTAGCCGTTGTACCCATTTTAATCGATTAACACTAATATTAATCGATTAAATGCGTTAAAATGGCCAGTTTCGAAAAAAATGGAAGAGGATTTGCTTGAGTCTACATATAGGCTCTCTTTATTCATCAAGAGCAACTCTTCCCTTGTGCTGTAAACATCTGAAATCATTGTGAACAGTGTGTTATTGCTTAAGCTAAATAAACTCTTGTCTGCAAAGCTATGAAGTGCCTACTGCGGTGACACAGGAATAGCTTTTCATCCTTGGTGCGTCTGAGGAGGTGCTTGGAAGAGGATCATCCTTCGTGAAGTATTCGAAGGAGGTGGTCATCCTTTATGAAGACTCAAAAGAGGTGTAAGTTCATCTCTTGTGGTTTCAAAAGAGGTGGTATTCTAAACTCTTACAAGTTAATTTTCTGCGTGACTATTAATTGTAATTGTTTTGTGTTTAGTGAAAAAGGTTTATCTTGTTTTTGAGATAANCGACTGNACGTAGGATCCTTGTGATCTGAACCANGATAAAATCATCTGTGCAACTTTTCTCTCTTCCTTACTCTATTTAATTCAGTTTAATTATCTGCTTAGTAAGTGAATTTGAGAAAAATACTAAAAGGCACGAAAAAGTAATATAACCAATTCAACCCCCTCTTGGTTTGTTATTCCACGCTAATAATTTCGTTGCAGTGATTCTAACAATTGGCATGAGAGTTCGATTTGATATTTATTCAAATGGCAGGATCATATCAAACTTTTGCAGAAGGTGCTTCTATCAATAGACCACCTTTATTCATAGGTGAAAATTATGCATTCTGGAAGGTTAGAATGCAAATTTTTATTGGGCCTATTGATAATGAGATTTGGGATGTTATTACATCTTGTTCGTCTGTTCCTACTAACAATTTGGAGGAACCAAAGCCCCGTGTTCAGTGGACTGTTGAAGAAAAGAAAAGGTTTCAAAACGATGTAAAAGCTCGTAATATTATTTCATCTGCCTTAACTGTTGATGAGTTTTATAGGATATCTATTTGTAAGACTGCTCAAGAAATGTGGGAAGTGCTAAGAGTAACCCACAAAGGTACAAATGATGTGAAGAGAGCGAGAAATAATACCTTGATCCAAGAATATGAAATGTTCAGGATGAAGCAAGGAGAAACAATATCAGACTTTCAGAAACGCTTCACAAACATCGTTAATCATCTCATTGGACTAGGTAAGTCTTTGGAAAATGATGAACTTAATATAAAAATTTTGAAATCTTTAGACAGGTCGTGGCAACCGAAAGTGACTGCAATTTCTGAGTCACAAAATCTCAACACAATGACTATGGCAACATTATTTGGAAAGTTGAGAGAGCATGAACTTGACCTTGGAAGACAAGATGAAGAAGAAGCAATGGCCAAAACAAAGAAAAAGAGACTAGCCTTAAAATCTGAGGTAGAAAGGAGCAAAAGCAAAATAGAAGATGAAGACTCAGAAGAGGAAGAAAATTTGAGACTCATGATAAAAAGGCTCAACAGGTTCATGAAATCAAAAGACAAAGGAAGATTAAAATTTGAAAAGAAAGAAAATCAAGGATCTTCTTCACACTATAAATGTTATGGTTGCGGAGAAAGGGGACACTTAAAAGCGAACTGCCCAAATCAAAAGAAGAGTGAAGAAATAAAAGAAAAGAAGTTCTTCAAGAAAAAGAAAGCCTACATCGCATGGGACGATGACAATGAAACAATTTTTGATTCGAGCGAATCTGATGAAGAGGCAAACATTTGTTTAGTGGTAGACGACGACGCTGGAAGCCAAGTAAGTACATCTAGCGATTCTTATAATTATAGTCAATATAGTGAAAATGAATTGCATGAAACTTATGCTGCTTTACTTGTAGAATCTGAAAAATTAAATAAAGCTCATAAGAAATTGAAAAAGGATTTCAAAAATTTAAAATTAAATTTTGAAAATATTTCATAGGAAAATAAAAATTTAAAATCAGATTTTGAAAATATTTCTGAAGAAAATAAAAATTTAAAATCAGAATTTGAAAATATTCTTGAAGAAAATAAAAATTTAAAATTAAATTTTGAAAATATTTTTGAAGAAAATAAAGATTTGAAAAATAAAGTTTTATTTTTTGAAAAAGGTAAATTTACTAGTAGTGATGAATGTGCATCTTGCGAAAATTTTAAGAAACTACTAAACAACACAACCTTAGGAGAATGCAGTAAAAATAATGAAAATAAGGTTGTTAAAAATAAGTATGTTCCTAAAATTAAAAATAAGCATAATAATAGAACCCGTAGAACATGGGTAGAAAAAGGAACAACTTATAGGAACACAAACTTTATATCATGCTTTTATTGTATGAAAAAGGGTCATACCTCAAATAAATGTAAAATTAAGCATTTTGGTGTTCCAAGTGGTAGATATGTTTGGGTTGTAAAATGATTTCATTATTTTTTATACAACCTAAAAGACCATGTTCAACTTTTAAATTTTTTTAAAACATTTATTTTTTTTTAACATTCAAATTTTAAAAAAAAATTGAGAAAATTTTATTCCAAGCATGTTGTCTTTGATAAAATTGTGGACCTTCAGGTAAAACCTCTTGAGTCAGTTGAATCAGATGTAGGTAATAATGAAGACTTGCAGAAGACAACAAAAGAAGAGAAGAATGATGACAATCCTTAAGACAAAGATCTCAACAATTTATCTTTGTGAATTTGGAGACATATCTAAAGGGGTAACATTAGAAGAGATCTAGGAATTTTAGAAATCTCTTAGGATTGCATTTTTATTCATTTGATCCATTTTATGAATTTTTTTTTTTAAAAAAAATTAGCCATATTTTTTTATGCTTTAAAATTTCTATCTTGTATGGTTCAAAGTATGATTTTTTAAAGTTCTTTATCCTAAAATTATTTTTGTAAATCTCCTATTGTGTATGTTTAAATAAATCCTTAATTTTGAAATATATTTAGCTCATATGCATACATGCTTTTATTAAGGGGGAGTATTATCTTAAGGGGAGAACATGAAANACAACTTTTTAATTATGATCAAAAAGGGGGAGAAAATGTTTAAAGCTTATTATTATTCTCTAATGTTCTTTTCTCCCATAAGTTGTGTTTTATCCAGATTATTACCAAAAGCTTTAAATCAAAGGAATTTTTGATCATCATCAAAAAGGGGGAGAATGTTAGCAAAATGGTGAAGATGAAGTTTTGATGATGCCCAAATCAAGTCAAGATTTATCAAGATTCACGAAGATCCTTTGAAGACTTATTTTTGTTATAAAAAGCTTTTGTAATAATTATAGTTTATTGTTTAAGACTTAGATTTTCATTGGTTTTGATTCCATGTACTTTCATACATTGTAATTAGTGTTAAGAGTCAAAATCGCACTGTTTTAATCGATTAAAACTAGTATTAATCGATTAAAACGAGTAAAAGCTGAAAACTCAACTTTTGTTGTTTTAATAGATTAATATTAAAATTTTAATCTATTAGCTAATCGATTAAAATTCATTTTAATCGATTAAAAGTGACCGTTGGAGTTTTCTACTTTTGAAAACTAGCCGTTATACTCATTTTAATCGATTAACACTAATATTAATCGATTAAATGCGTTAAATAGCAAGTTTCGAAGAATGGAAGAGTATTTGCTTGAGTCTATATATAGGCTCTCTTTATCCATCAACAACAACTCTTCTCTTGTGCTAAAAGACTCAGAACTCTTTGAGAAGTGTGTGCTCTTGCTCAGCTAAGGAAACTCTTGTCTGTGGTGCTGTTGTATTGCTACTACGGTGACGAGGAATAGCTGGTTCATCCTTGCTGCGTCTAAGGAGGTGTGTGGAAGAGGATCATTCTTTGTGAAGTATTCGGAGGTGTTTCATCCTTCGTGAAGTATTCGGAGGAGGTGTCTCATCCTTTGTGAAGATTCAAAGGAGGTGTAGGTTCATCTCTTGTGGTATCAAGAGAGGTGGTTTCTAAACTTTTACAAATTGTTTCTTTGTGATTGTAATTTGAAATTGTTTTGTGCTTAGTGAACTGTTTATCTTGGTTTGAGATAAGCGACTGGACGTAGGATTGGTAAGATCCGAACCAGTATAAAAATCATTTCTGCAAATTTCTCTCAACCTTACTCTTTTATTTATATTTATTATTTGCGTAGTAAGTTTAATTAAGTAGAAATTAAAAGGCACGCGTTTATATTAAAACCCCTCTTGGTTTGTTATTCCTTGCTAACCATTCCGCTGCACACTCACAAGAAACTGAAAAAGGATTTTAAAGATTTAAAATCTAAATTTGATAGCCTTCTTGAAGAAAATGAAAATTTACAATTTAATGCTGAAGATCTGACTAAAGAAAATAATGTCTTGAAAACAGAATTCACAAATATGTCAGAAGAAAATAGAAGTTTTAAAAACAAATTTTTATTTCAAGTAGAAGAAATTAGAAATTTAAAAAATAAAATCTTATTTCATGAAAAAGAAAAATATGTTGCCAGTAGTGAATGTGAATCATGCATGAATTACAAATATTCACCTGAAAATACAACCATAGGAGAATGCAGTAAAAATTATAAGGTTGTTAAATATGTTCCTAAAAACAAATATAAAAATGTAACTCATAGAATGTGGGTAGAAAAAGGAACAATAAATAGAAGCACTAATATTGCATCTTGTTTTTATTGCATGAGAAAATGTCACACTTCAAACAAATGAAAAATTAAACATTATGGTGTTTCTAGTGGAAAATATGTTTGGGTTGCAAAACAATTTTAAAAATCTAACCCAAAAGGACCCATACAAAGGAGTTGGGTACCTAAATAGCTTGTTCTTTCTATTTTGCAGGAGTTATCTAATTCAAGGAAGTTCATGTGGTGTCTAGATAGTGGATGCTCAAAACATATGACAGGAGACAAGACAAAATTGTTATTCCACGCTAATAATTTCGTTGCAGTGATTCTAACAATTGGCATGAGAGTTCGATTTGATATTTATTCAAATGGCAGGATCATATCAAA
>NW_014542415.1:60603-63826 GCF_000741045.1 Vigna radiata var. radiata | reverse complement strand
ATGAAATTTAAACTATTTCAAATGGATGTTAAAAGTGCTTTTCTAAACGGGTATATCAAAGAAGATGTTTATGTCGAACAACCACCTGGGTTCGAAGATTTTAAACATCCTAATCACATCTATAAATTAAAAAAGGCACTTTATGGTTTAAAACAAGCACCTAGATCTTGGTACGAAAGACTTAGAAATTTTCTAATAGAAAATGATTTCAACAGAGGAAAAATTGATTCAACGCTGTTTATTAAAAGAGATGGAAATCATTTTCTGATTGTTCAGGTATACGTTGATGATACTATTTTTGGATCATCTAACAAAACTCTTTGCGAGAATTTTGCTAAGACCATGCAGGGAGAATTTGAAATGTCAATGATGGGAGAGCTCACATTCTTCCTTGGACTTCAAATCAAGCAAATGAAGGAAGGTACTTTCATCTCTCAAACTAAATATTGCAGGGAAATTCTTAAAAAGTTTGAGATGGACAAATCTAAAGAAGCATCTACTCCCATGGGAACATCATGCTATTTAGATAAAGATGAGTCAGGTAAAAAGGTAAATCAAACCAAATACAGACGTATGATTGGTTCTTTGTTATATCTTAGTGCAAGTAGACCTGATATTATGCAAAGTGTTTGTGTGTGTGCTAGGTATCAATCTAGTCCTAGAGAATTTCATCTTACTGCAGTTAAGCACATTTTAAAATATCTTAAGGGAACAACATCTTTTGGGTTATGGTATCCTTCAGAAGTTGAACCTAGCCTTGTAGGTTTTTCGGATGCTGATTATGGGGGCTGCAAGATAGATAGAAAAAGCACAAGTGGAACCTGTCATTTTCTAGGTAGCTCCTTAGTTTCCTGGCACTCTAAGAAATAAACCTGTGTAGCCTTATCAACCACTGAAGCCGAATACATTGTTGTGGGTAGTTGTTGTGCACAAATCTTATGGATAAAGCAGCAATTAGAAGACTATGATATTCATCTAGATCATATTCCACTTAAGTGTGATAACACAAATGCCATAAAACTCACAAAGAATCCTATCATGCATTCTAGAACCAAGCATATAGAAATTAGGCATCACTTCATTAGAGATCATGTGGAAAAAGGGGATTGTGAAATAGAATTCATTGACTCTAAGCATCAATTAACAAATATTTTTACCAAGCCTTTGCCTAAGGATAGATATTTTGAGCTTAGAAGGGACTTACGGATACTAGAAATTGTCTAATATGTGTTTTCTTGCTTAACTATGCATGTTTTCGTTCATGAATGCTTTTAATCTGCTTGTTAATCGATTAAATGCGTTATTGAACTGAATTATTATGTTTACGAATGAATTAATCGATTAATCCAAGTTTTAATCGATTAATTAATCGATTAATTTCAATTTTAATCGATTAAAAATGCTCCAGATCGTTTTTTTTAAATTTTTCTGCGTTGCATTCTGTATACTAGTTGTTGCCAACGTCTCTTAACGGCTATAAACGGCTAGTTCCTCATTTTCTGAACGTTGGGGAACCATTCTTGATCTATAAATACCCCATTTGAAGCATACTTTCCATAATTGAATCACTCTTAAGCTCATTCTCTTACTTTCTTTCCTCAAAACTCCTTGCATCCCATTGCTTCCTTGTCTTTCCTCACCAAATGGCAGATCTTTCAAGAAGAAGAAGGAGAAGAAGAAGTGAGGCGTCTGAGAGTAACACTCGCCAACGCGATGCTTCCATTGAAAGGTGGATTTCAGATGAACAAGATCAACAGTCCTTTTCCCAATTTTGGAAGGAAAGGAAGGTCTTAAAACAAAAGTTCATTGATCTAGCTTGGTACATTTCTTACAACTTCTCCTTTCCCAATCTTATCATTGAACAAGGGGTTCAACATCTAATGGAACTCCGAGGAAGGTACTATCCTGATCTTGTTCCTGTGTTTTATTTCAATTTGAAAGTTCATGATGGGATTTTCCACACAAGGGTCAAAGGTATAGACATTTTCCTTGACAATGAAATTTGTGTAAATGTGGCAAAAGTTCTTGTTTTAGAAAATTTGCAGATTGTTCCAAGCGACTTTGCCCAGTTCAACAAAATAATGGTGTATCAGTCGTTTCTACGCAATCCTCTCCAGCAACACAACGCTCGTCTCTTTCTTGCTGGAGGACTAAAGATGGAAGAACGTCTTCTACACTACCTACTTGTGTGGCTATTGTGTCCTAGGGGGTCCAACCATGCATAGTGCTCAGAGACTGATCTCATAATCATGTACGGGATACTTCAGAGCATTCCACTCAACTGGCCTCACTTACTTCAAACCATCATGTATAAGGCCAAAAGGTCAAATGTTGCGCCTCTCCCCTATCCTCTCCTTGTCTCCCAAATCTGTGTATACAAAGGGGTAGATGTCTTAAATGAGCACTATGAGACTGTGCTTCCGGGTCATAAAATTGGCGATAATTCCCTTAGGCAAATGGCATTTATCAAGCAAGGGAACTCCTATGCTCATCCTGATGATATTGGTGGTCAAGCAGATGAAGATGAAGATGCAGATATCCACATGCCTGACCCCACAAATGTTGCGGGTCCATCTCAAGTAAATGAAGAATATAGTCTAGAAAGTTTTTCTAGACAAATTTCTGAGATGGCAAGGATTCAACATGAGATGATGGCTATCCAAAATACTCGCCATGAGGAAATATGTACCCATCTCAAAAGCCTTGATGAGAGGATTTCAGGATTAGAAAGTCGTTTTGAGAGTGATGTTAGTGATGAGTTTTAGACTTGTCTTGTTTGTTTGTATTTCTTATTGTATGCTTTGCTAAATTTAAAAATTAAATAATATTTTGTCTTTATTTCTTATTAAATTATGCATACATTCTTTTAGTAAGGGGAGTCTTAATTAACACAATTTTTTTATTATGATCAAAAAGGGGGAGAATAGAGTTTAAAGGTTCTCTTATTTTCTAATGCTTTCTTCTTTCATGAGTTGTGTTTGTTTCAGATTATTAAAAAGCTTTAAACTTGGAGATAGTTTTTGATCATCATAAAAAAGGGGGAGAATGTTAGCAAAAAATTAAAGATGGAGTTTTGATGATGTACAGATTTGCACAATACAAGATCCAAGAAGACTATTTGAAGATCTATTACCATTGAAAAGCTTTTGTAATAATCATATTTGAAGTATTGTGAAGTAGAGATGTAATAGGATTTGATTCATGTACTCTATATGTAATTAAT
>NW_014542415.1:53419-58968 GCF_000741045.1 Vigna radiata var. radiata | reverse complement strand
AATCGTATACCAGGTACGCTCTCTCATACACTATTCTGCCTTACAATATTATTAAGTGATTTCACTCTGCACTCTCATATTGAGAGCCTTCAGCCCTGCTTTCAAGGCTCATCACCACTCACCCTGACTTGGGCGTCGGAGTGCCATTGCAGGTACCTCCCCCCCCGGTCGTAGCTTGGAGCTTCCAGACGGTTGAAGATCAGAAGACAGCAGGAGCGCCACGTCATCCAGGTTAGTCCCTTCGTTCCCCAAAATATTCATACCGAAACATTTTGGCGCCCACCGTGGGGCCCGAAAGGACAAGACTCCCAATGGTGACCACAAGAGGCATGGAGAATCCAGATCCAATCCAGATGATAAAAGACCTGCAGGCGCAGTTGGAAGAACAAGCCCGAACTATTGCAACCTTACAGCAGGAATTACAACAGAAGAAGACTGATGACGCCGAACGTAGCAAAGAAAAACAACACGACCGAGAGGCATCTGAAGACAGTCAGAATCATAATCCGCCTCCTCCCCCTCGGTCCCTAGATTTTTTGCCGTTCACCGATGCCATCATGCGGGCCCCTATGCCCGATCGGCCTCCACCCCACGTGGAGAAATTCGACGGTACAACGAATCCAGAATATCGTTTGCGGAACTTCGTCGATTCAATGGCCTTCTACACTCAAAGTGATCCGGTAAAATGTCGGGCGTTCTCCCTGTCGCTGAGGGGAGAAGCCCTCGAATGGTACTACACCCTTCCACCCAATTCGGTGGACAATTTCCGCATGCTGACAAACATGTTCACAAAGCAATATTCCACCAACCGACATGAAGAAGTGACCGCTGCCGAACTAGTCAACCTCAGGCAGGGAAAAGACGAAACTCTCAGAGCTTTCATGCACCGATACAACCAAGCTGCCCGAAGGATAAAGGGAGCTAGCCCCGAATTCATCATCGGCAGCCTACCCAACTGCCTAAAACCAGGATTCGTCTCTGAAAGCCTATACGCCAAATTACCCCATACGCTGGAGGAGCTACAACAAAAGATGGCTAAGTTCATTAAAATGGAAGACCAGAGGATTTCTCGAAAGCAACAACACGAGGAGCATTCGGCAAGTATTAACAAAAGAGAGGGCAAGCGGAAAAATGACAGTGTCCGGGAACAGAAACCAGTCCCGAACCTAAACCCCAGATACGATCGCTACGCGCATCTCACCGCCCCCAGAGAAAAGGTGTTGGAATGAGCTCTACAGTCGAACCTCATCTTTCAAAGAAGAAAATTTCCACCGAAAAACGTGGATGTGACGCAGATATGCCGATTCCATAATTCGGGGGGACATACTACTGAAGGCTGCCAAACTCTCAAAGATGAAATACAGAAGCTAATCTGTGCCGGACATCTTCGTGAATTTGTGAAGGAAGATTCCGGCCGTGTGGGACACTCCCCCAGAAAGACACGAAGAAGCCCGGAGCATGCCAAACGAAAAAGTAATTATTCACGCGACCGTTCTCGTAGTCCTCCGAGCCACAAATCCCGTAGTCGACCAAGAGAGCGGGAACCTATAATAAAAGGCAGGATTGACACCATCTCAGGAGGTTTCGCTGGAGGAGGCGCTTCAACCTCAGCACGGAAGAGACACTTGAGAAATTTGCATAGCATACACTCAGTGATACGCACTCCGGTGTCAATGCCGGACATTACATTCAAAAACAAAGATTTTCATGCACCAGATCCTGATCAGGATGACCCCATGGTCATCACCGCCCGCATTGCACAATACGATGTGAGTAAAGTCCTTGTCGATCAGGGTAGTTCAGTTAATATATTATACTGGACAACTTTTCGAAGAATGGAGATTTCTGAAGATATGATTGCTCCGTTTAACAAGCAAATTGTTGGCTTTGCTGGAGAGAGAGTAGACACCCGGGGGTATATCGACTTACGAACCCACCTAGGATCTGAAGATCGTGGTAAAGAGCTCAGAGTTCGTTTCTTGCTTGTAGAAGCAAACACGTCCTATAATGCCCTCCTAGGACGCCCATGCTTGAATGCCTTTAGGGTAATCGTATCTACCCCACATCTGGCGATGAAATTTCCTACAGACAAGGGAAATATTTGCACCGTCCGGGCAGATCAGAGAACCGCTCGTCAATGCTATGTTGCTGGTTTAAAGGTCACACCTTACAGAAAAGAGAACCGCACCGAGGCAATCCTGATTGACCTTGATCCAAGGACCAATACAGACGAACGCATACAATCGGAAGGTGAGATAAGGCCTTTCGTCGTGGGAAAAACCAAACAACAAACTACTTCAACCGCCGCCAACCTTCAGCCATCTGACAAAAATGCGCTGAAAGAACTATTAAAAGATAACAACGATTTATTCGCCTAGAGCGCATCTGATATGCCCGGAATCCATCCCAGTGTCATTTCACACAAATTGTCCATATTCCGAGAAGCCCGACCGGTGTCTCAGAAAAAACGACGGTTCGGTGAAGAAAAGCGGTCGACGATTCGAAATGAAGTTGACAAACTCCTGAAGGCGAGGTTCATACGAGAATTAACCTATACTACATGGTTATCTAATGTAGTCATGGTAAAAAAGGCGAACGGACAATGGAGGATGTGTGTGGACTTCACGGACCTCAATAAAGCATGCCCCAAGGACTCTTATCCGCTTCCCAATATCGATCGTTTGGTCCATGGTGCATCCGGGCACACTGTTCTTAGTTTCCTGGATGCCTACTCGGGGTATAATCAGATCCCGATGCATGCTCCAGACAGAGAGAAGACAACCTTCATTACAGAGCATGCGAATTACTGTTTTGATGTCATGCCGTTCGGTTGAAGAATGTCGGAGCCACTTATCAACGTCTAATGGATAAAGTCTTCCATACTCAGATAGGCCGCTGCATGGAAGTATACGTCGACGATATGGTAATACGAAGCCACACACATCAACAACACCTTAAGGATTTAGAGGAAGTCTTTCAACAACTCTGGCATTACAACATGCGTCTAAATCCTAACAAATGCACGTTCGAGGTGTCCGCCGGAAACTTCCTGGGTTTCATGTTGACCCATCGAGGAATAGAGGCGAATCTAGACAAGTGTAGGGCGATATTAGAGATGCAAAGTCCAACTAAATTAAAGGATGTCCAGTGCTTGGTTGGACGTCTTACAGCTCTATCACGATTCATACCCAGGCTCTCTGATCACATCAGGCCTATTTTGAAAAATATGAAAAAGGACGTGCCTCGACATTGGGACAACGATTCCGAAGAGGTCTTTTCTAAAGTGAAAGATATTCTGACCAGTCCTCCTATCATGGCCCGTCCAACCGGGGGGTACGATCTACAACTCTATCTGGCCGCATCCAGCCACTCGATAAGTGCAGCTCTCATCCAGGAACATCCTGATTTTAAACTGATATATTTTATCAGCCGAACCCTACAAGGACCAGAAGAAAGATACTCTCATGTAGAGCAAGTGGCGCTCGCCTTGCTCATAGTGGCGCGACGTCTCCGGCCGTATTTTCAAAGTCATCAGGTTGTCGTCCAGACGAATCATCCGATCGCCAAGATTCTTCGCAAGCCTGACTTAGCCGGCAGAATTGTAGCATGGGCGATCGAGCTATCTGAGTTCGGTTTACAGTATGAGCCTCAAGGTTCTGTTAAAGGTCAGCACTTAGCCGACTTCATAGCAGAAGCGTACCATCCGGAAGAACCCAGCATTTGGCATCTCAATGTAGATGGGTCTTCTGACAAAAGAGGAGGCGGCGCCGACATTGTGTTAGAAGGACCGGGCGATCTACTAGTCGAACAGGCAATTCGCTTTAACTTCCAACTCAACAATAATCAAGCGGAATATGAGGCTCTCGTTAGTGGCTTGCTATTGGCCAAAGAGTTGGAAGTCAATCATCTGGAGTGCAAAATGGACTCTTAGCTAGTTGTGGGCCAACTTAATGGCACTTTTCAGGTCAAGGACGACCATTTGCTGCGGTATTATCACAAGGTCAATGATTTGATCAAATCATTCACCAGTTTCTCTGTGACCCATATACCCCGATCACAAAATTCCCGGGTGGATCTATTGTCAAAATTGACTCATTCTCGAGAAAAATCCCAACTATCTTCAGTGATCAAAACTACACTACACAAGCCTTTGTTGGAAGCATGCGCCGCTAACGTGACTACACCACGAACTGACTAGCGACAGGATATAATGCAGCTCATGATTCATCAAGAACAGGGAGGACAACTCAGCATACTTGATTCTAAACAAATTGCCCGTTACATGTTAGTGGGTGATGACTTATACCGGCGCGGTTACACTACCCCATTGCTAAAGTGCTTATCTGATGAGGAGGCAAAATACGTTATGCAAGAGTTGCATCAGGGGATTTGCGATTCACATTCAGGAAAGAGGATGATGAAAGCCAAAGTTCTAAGAGTCGGATTTTACTGGCCTTCTATGGAGCAAGATTGTGCAGCTTTCGTACAGAAATACATCTCATGCTAGTCCCATGGACATAACTTACGAATTCCGCCTTCGGAATTACATGAGATCATCTCCCCGTGGCCCTTCGCACAGTGGGGAATGGACATCGCCGGGCCCCTACCGGTCGGGAAGGCGCAATGCAAATACCTGTTGGTTGTAGTCGATTACTTCACCAAATGGATTGAGGCAGAAGCCCTCGCAGTAATAAGCGCTCAAAAGGTACAGAGTTATATTTGGCGCCTGATTTGCAGGTTTGGATTGCCACACAAAATCATAACTGATAACGGGCGGCAGTTTGTTGAACGGAAGTTAGAAGATTTCCTCAAAGGCCTGGGCATTAAACATGTCACAAGCTCAGTTGAGCATCCGCAAACGAACGGGCAGGCTGAGTCAACCAACAAAGCCATCATTTCTGAGTTGAAAAAGAGATTAGGGCGCGCAAAAGGATTGTGGGTCGAAGAATTACCTGAATTACTGGGCGTACAGGTGCACACCGCACGGTTCAACGGGAGAAACCCCCTTCAACCTCACCTATGGAACGGATGCAATGCTTCCGGTCGAAGTTGGTGAACCCACTATAGGCCGACAGATGCAAGACATGAGCATTAATGAAAACCTGCTAAGAGTTAATCTGGACACTCTTCCTGAAAGACGTGAAGTAGCTATGATACGAAATATAGCCCAGAAACGACTACTCATTCGACGATATAACACAAAGGTCAAACCGCGAAGTTTTACCACAGGCGACCTTGTTTGGAGAAAGAGAGGTGAAGCTCGCAAAGAAAGAACGTCCGACAAATTATCAGACAACTGGGAAGGACCCTTCCGCGTCACTGAAGATTTGAAGAACGGTGCATACCGGTTGGAGCACTTAAACAGAAAGGCCATTCCGAATACATGGAACGCCACACATTTAAAGTTCTACTATAGCTAGAATTTCAGATTTACTGCTTTACAAACATTTGTTAATGATATATCAATGCAATTATTCAGTTTATCATTCACCAAATCAAACAGCTTACGGACTAAACGTCTGAATTATTCAAGGCAGCACTTGCCTTCC
>NW_014542415.1:49704-53199 GCF_000741045.1 Vigna radiata var. radiata | reverse complement strand
TATTCAAGGCAGCACTTGCCTTCCGGACTAAACGTCCGAACAGACTAAACGTCTGAATTGTTCAAGGCAACACTTGCCTTCCGGACTAAACGTCCGAACAGACTAAACGTCTGAATTACTAAAGGCAGCACTTGCCTCCCGGACTAAACGTCCGAACGGACTACATGTCTGAATTACTCAAGGCAGCACCTGCCTTCCGGACTAAACGTCCGAACGGACTAAAAGTCTGAATTGTTCAAGGCAGCACTTACTTCCTTCATTAAAGGCGACATTTGCAGGGCAACATCGTAAGCAATTATGCAGCTCCTTTCAGTACATCGTCATCTAGACATGAAGAAGCCAACAAACCCGTACGGCCGATGCATTCAAGGCAATTCAGAACACCGAATTCGGGTGTTTCTGCATAACCAAGTAAGTTCACTTGAATTCACACTAAGTTAATTTGTTTAGAAAGAAATTACCACTGAAGTGAAAACCCCTTGTTACGCGAAAACGGCGAAGGGTAACACACTTATTAAATAAGGATAAACCAAAAATTTAGTCAAAGGCCGAAAGCCTTCAAAATATACATGCAATATCGCGCTAGGGGCCGAAAGCCTTATACCTACACCGATTCCCAAACGATTGCATAATAAAGTCATCAAAGAGAATACATAAACATTCACAATCATAAACAAAGTTAAAACAGAAACGAGTTTTGTGGTCATCCACAGAGTATTGAATATTAAACTGGAAATTTAAACTCCTTCGGTGTTCACTTCCTCACCAAGGGTCTTCTCAGGAATTGGCACTTCGGTAACATCGAAGGGCACATTGTTGGTCTCTACTGCAGGGGCATCAGTCTGTACACTAGAAGCAACCTCCTCTTCCTCTTCTTCTTCACCATCCGAATACGTTCCAGCAGGAACCTCTTTCGATGGGACTATCTTTCCATGCAGAATATCCTTCTCCACGTCCAGAGGAAGATCTTGTAGGGGTCGGTCGAGTAGAAAGGTAGCCTGCCAGATTGCCTTCTTAAATCCGCGAGTGTGCTCCAGAATAATGGCTCCTGCCATCTCCCTTTCTCGAGCCTTGGCCGCTATTAAGGAACTCTTCAAAGTGTTCCTTTCAATGGTAACTTCATTCAAGGCCTTTCGGGTAGCGGCGAGATCAGCAGTTTGACGATCCAGGTCCTTCTTCGTTCCTGAAAGGACTTTTTCATGTTTTTGAGTATGACACGACCTTCGTTGATCGTTTTCTCGGCCGCCTCATACTTTGGTCCGCATTCGGAATGAAGAAGGGTGAGATCCATCAATTGTTTCTGTAGGCCTTCAACTTCAGCCTTGTCCTGATCATCCATATGGATCAGCTCTAGAGTAGAGGCGGTAGCACGAGCGCAAAACTCCAAAATATGTTGGCGGAGTTGCTGGCAAGGAGTATTCTTCAACACCTTCATCTCGGCCGGATCCAGCTTGGGATCTATCTTATACCCCAAATCAAAACCGGCATCTCATACGCCGTTCGGAAGGTCGCGGTCGGCATCAATGTGTCCGGTTTCATCCACAACAGTCCCCTTTGAGGGGTTCCTCGTTCTTTTCCCGGCCGACATTTCTCTAAGAGGGATCACCCTCCTTTTCCTTTTCAGAGGAATTTCTTCTTCACCCTCCAAGTTAACGACCGGCGCGGTTTGTGGAGGGGGTGTAGGATTCGGCACACTGGAACCTTGACCTTGTATCAGGTCCTTGGAGCAGTTGAACCAATCAATAGTGGTCTTCTTCTTGCCCATGATAGCTGATACAAAAGAAACTTCAGTAAGCAAGATCATCAAGTAATTAATAATTGTTAGTACGGAAACATACCAGAGACTCTGGAATCTAGGTCGTCGTGCGCCAGGCAATTCACTAGCTGCTTCGAAGAGAAAGGGCGAAGAGATAGTCCTTCCAGTGCACTGATAGCCTCTAATTCATAGGTTGACAATGAATCCTTATCCCAAGAAGTTATTGAGTAAGGGTTTTGAGTCCAGTATAAGGGAAATCTCTCGCTGTCATCCTCATTAAGGAAAAACGGACGACCTAGGTCGGTGATAACTACTCTGAAAAAGTGTTTTTTAAAGTCTTTGTACGAATCCGCGTACAGTTTGAACAGGGTATTTTTGGGATCAGAAACAAGTGAAACCCAACCCCTTTTTGGAACCGGACGGGTTCTAAAAAAGTATAAAAACATGGGGGCGGTCGGTTTTATATCTAAAAATTTACAAACTACGCAAAACGACTGAATATAACCCCAGCTATTGGGATGAAGTTGCGTGGGGGCGACGTTTAGGTGTCTAAACACATTCATATGAAAATCAGAGAATGGAAGTCTAAGATACATATCAACAAACAGACAAGTATACATGTAAAAGAAATGTTTTTCGGAACCATGTCTATGATGGAAGACCTTCTCGTCTTCCCTACAGGGGGCCAATCTCACAGAACGCCCATAACTCAAATTCCTAAGGATGCTTTATTCACAAAAGTGCTAGAGATTTCGTTAACATCTCGTGATGCCCAATCATAATTAATAATATCAGTGTAATTTTCGGCATGGTCGTCAACTGCGACGCCGCCGTGAATAAAAACCCTACTACCATGGACAAGGGTGGAAATACCTACTTGGTCTGCGGTGGAAGGCCTATTAGATGAACTGGTTGCTATCTCTTTCCCCTTTTCTTCCACCACTGACGACGGCGAACCAAGATTAAAGGAAGAACTCATAATTACCTGAAAGATTGGAGCTACTAGGAGGAAGGGAAATCGATGTTCTGGTGAGGACGAGAGTGTTCTAAAATGTGGAAGACAGAGGAAATGAAAGTGGCGGTTACAAAAACCCTACATTAATTACCCTTTAACTGGCCGCAACTGTCAGAAAAACCCTTGACCATTGGATCAAAATGATCTGACGGCCAAGCGAACAAAACCCTTCAACTGCTCACAAGGCGGGAAAAAATTAATGATGGTTTGGAACTCAAGCGACGAGTTTCCAAAACGCTGCGTTACGGTGAGAATTTAAAATACTTCTGTGACGATTGAATGACTGGCTACTTAGGGTTACTTATGATCGCCCGGAACGTCAAGTCTACATCTCCTATAAAGCGGTCGGTCAGTTGAGATTACTCGCTGAGAGAAACCGGTCGGCCAAGATTCCCTCACACATCAAAAGTCCTACATTCATTCGTTGGTCAAAATTCAACGCTTCATTTGGACTTGGGGGGGATGATGTACGATATGCTATTTGGGCCGAATGGTTGCAATTAGTAACCGCACGGTCCAGCATGCTTATTGGGTCTCAATCATATTAATGATAGGCCATTATCGCTTCCGTTATTGGGCCAACGGTCCATCACGATGATATAATCCATCGCGAATAATATCTTAACAATCTATATCAGAAAAGATTAAATAAGATATGAACAACCAGATATTCAGGTATAATCGTTTATATTATATTCTGTTTATATTTGATAATAATCTATAT
>NW_014542415.1:48075-49319 GCF_000741045.1 Vigna radiata var. radiata | reverse complement strand
AATCGTATACCAGGTACGCTCTCTCATACACTATTCTGCCTTACAATATTATTAAGTGATTTCACTCTGCACTCTCATATTGAGAGCCTTCAGCCTTGCTTTCGAGGCTCATCACCACTCACCCTGACTTGGGCGTCGGAGTGCCATTGCAGGTACCTCCCCCCCGGTCATAGCTTGGAGCTTCCGGACGGTTGAAGATCAAAAGACAGCAGGAGCGCCACGTCATCCAAGTTAGTCCATTCGTTCCCCAAAATATTCATACCGAAACACTATGTAAGAATATAAGACACCAAACTAGGTAGAGAAAACTAGAAACATGATGCAAATCCATTCCAAAAGATGTTTTAATTTTCAAATTTCAAAATCTGAAAAATGTTCAAATCAACCTCATGTCAACTTGGTCATGCTTACTCTTGCATGAAACTAATCAAAAGGACTTCTTCTGGGTAATATTTTCACTATATAATGTAGTTTTGATGTGCTTATGTTTGTAGAGAAAATTTTAATCCTAAGATTGTGGGCTGGGTTTGAGGGATCGTGTGGTATATTGACTGTGATTTTGGCTGTTTAGAATCACATCAGAGATAGAAAAAACCAATGCGTTAAATGTTAAATGGTGTTACTTCCTGCCTCTTATCAATTTTCTTTCTAAATAGAAATGTGTGAGTGTTTTACAAAATATTGAGTAAGTCTCTACTGAAAACATCTTTGGGGAAAATAAAATCCATAATAATAGGGTGCAGGAAGAAATTTGAGGGAGTGCAGGAAATAACGGTAAATTTTTAAAACATGTAACTAATGCTGAAACTAAGAGTTTGAGCTGGTAATTGTATACCCACGACACTAGTAACTCAAATATATTTTGGCTTAATTAGATTCCCTTAAACTCATTTAGGCTTACATAATTATAATTGGTGTTACATTTTTTTCAAACAAACTATTTCTAACACTCAATTACGACCCTCAAAATCGTGTTTTTAATCAATTTTAAGTATTAATAAAATATCATCTAAAAATGTGTTTCTAGTCTTTATCATATTAAATTTCATGATTTTGTTTGACCATATTGATAGCAGAAACGAATGGTAATAATCAATCAATTAGTGTTAAGAGAAAAAATCATTCTTAGACTAAGATTGGAGTAATAAGCATATGAATAAAGTCTATCTAAATGCAAAGCAAAATATTCAAATGTAGAGTTGAGAGAAGTCAAATGTGGATTTCAGAATCCCACTAATCGGGGA
>NW_014542415.1:36211-47750 GCF_000741045.1 Vigna radiata var. radiata | reverse complement strand
AAAAAAAAAAAAGAAACCCCGAAACCCTTACAACAACCCGTGACATCGTAATTTGTTGCTCTTGTTTTGTTCATTCATTTGGAGGATGTGTTATATATTTCCCCTTCTTATTATTATTAAATTTCATTTTTAAATTAAATCATGTAAATAAAACCTTCATAAATCAATTAATTTTTCATACATTATTTACACATCTACACCACATTTCATTATATTTTTAAAGAACNAGATATTTCCCTCTATTGTCCTTTTCCCTTTACACAAAGTGTTTCTTTTTCCTTTCTCTATTGGTATGGGATACATGATGTAAGATTACAACCTAGAATTGAAAGAATTGTACTCCCAGGGAGCTCTTCTATACCTATTTATTTAATTTCCTTATGTCCCTTTTTTATCACTGAATCAACTCCTACAGGCGTTTAGAATTATGATATTAGTCCAAGGATGGAACATTATGCATGTATGGTTGATTTGCTTGGTTGGATTGCTTGTAGAAGCTATTGAATTTATTACTTCAATGCCTTTTGATGCTGATGCATTGGTATGACATACATTTCTTGGTTCTTGTCGGGTTCATCGTAACACTAAACTTGGAGAGCATGCTGCAAAAATGATTCTTGAGCGGGAACCTCATGATTCAGCTACCTATATATTATTGTCAAACTTGTATGCGTCAGAAAGGAGGTGGGGAGATGTAGCAGCAATAAGAAAATGCATAAAACAGAAAAAATTTATAAAAGAAACAAGTTATAGCTGGATTGAAATCGACAACCAGATACACAAATTCCACGTAGGGGATACTTCACACCCCCAGGCTAAAATGATATATGATGAACTTGATGAATTGGCTTTAAAAANAAAGAACTCGGGTTATATCCCAAATACANATTTTGTTCTTNACGATGTGGANGATGAANAGAAGGATCACTATNTGTTTNAACACAATGAAAAAATTGTTGTGGCATTTGCTCTTATAAGTACCCCGAAACCAAAACCTATTAGAATATTTAAAAATCTTCGAGTTTGTGGGGACTGCCATACGACAATGAAGTATATATCAATAGTTACTGGAAGAGAGATAATAGTCAAAGATGCATACCGGTTTTGGTTTTAGGTTTTTGTTACCTTCATTAATGAATATTCAAGATGTTCTTAGGTTTGCTGATGTGCCTAAGTCGACTACATGTGCAATGAATCCGACTTAGTTGATTTGTTTGAAATTCTGTTATGTGTGTGAACAGTAACGACTATATTTCAAAAGTTAGTTAAAGCTTTTATTATAGTCAACTGTATTAAATGCAAAATCAGTTTGTCTGTTGTTGACTGCTACTGTTTGACTTAACTATTATATCTGTCTGAGGACAATCGACTATATTAGTAGCTTAGTCAACTACAGGAGCGTCTGATTTATAAAAAACTATAAATAGACGTGCCTCAGTTGATCACAGAGACTTCGGTAATTCTAACACTTTCAATTCTGATTTACAGATTGTGATCTCTGAGAATTTGTTCCAAAAACTCATCAAGAAGACCGTGGTGATCTATCTTTGAAGAGGTTCTTTGAAGGAGAAAGATTTTTGTGCTTACTGGCTGATCATACTCTGCACATTGTGGTGCGCGTCTGCTGATCAAGATTTCTCTCAATCTTTGTAAATATATTGGTTATTGTTCCTGTTGTGAGTGTATGGTTGACGTGGCATGCTAATCTTCATTTTTAAATGACTAGCTTATTTGATGTATGTGATTATGATGTGTCGTTTGATTTTTTTTAAATAAAAGAAATTTGTAAAAATGAATTAAGTATTAAACTGCATACTTTGTTCGAATTAAGGATTAAGGATTGAGAAAAAGGAAGGTTGATTTTAGGGTTCATCCAAATTGAGAATTAATTTCAAAAATTGTTCCCGCGTCGTCACCATCTTCGCACATCATCTTCCTCACGCTTCCAAACCCTCAAGTCGTCGCCACCATCTTCTTCGCACAAATAGCCACCACACAAGCCTCCATTAGCACAACCTAAATCACAAGCACCATCGCGGCGCGCCAACCTCCATGAAACACTACTAGACCTAATCATAGAAAACCCAAATCAATTTCATCACCTGCATATCAAACGTAGAGGAGCTCTAATCTAGAAAAATTCTCAATTCGAAAAATCCTTTTAAACCCTAAATCGTGTTCAAGTTCTCCATGACCACAAATCGCATCTGAATCGTGATGTCGTTCGAGCCGGTTGATTCAAATGCATATGTCGAAGAGAAAATTGAGAGAGCCTATTAATTTGGGTCCATAAATATAGGAAAAGTTTTGGGGGGAAGTTATCTATTCGATAGAGCTTGCACTTGTTTACTTAGTTTTGCACAATTTCAAATTGGGGTTGAATGCTGATTTTGTTTCTTAGAGAGCTAAGTTGGTGAGGAGCATGACGCTTATGATGCGGCGGCATAACATTGGAGCATGACCCACAGAGGAGTAATTTGACCCGATTTAACTGCAGTAATTTTAATAAAATAAAGATCCATGAAAAAAACTAATGAACCTATTTGGTTCCACCCAATACAGGATCCGCGAATTATTAAACCAGGAGAAATAAAAGAATAAATAGTTGTTCAAGGAAATAAATAAATGGAAGGTACAAACCTTTTTCTATTTTAATTATTTTTTATTGGCGATATCCATTTGATGATAACTTGTTATCGTGATTTGTAAGCACGGTAGATATTTGAAAGAACTGGTGTCGGAGAAGAATAAAGAATGATTGATTAGGAGAATGTGAATGCGAGGTAGAAGAGAAATAATAAATATATATTGATGGCGAACTTAAGCTCCCTGTGTGTTCAGTGGCGAATTCATGGCCATGGCTCCCGAGGTTCAGAACTCCGCAAAGCCATCTCCACGCTTGACCTGACGCTACAGCCGAAGGAGGTTGGCAGCCGTCAGAAACTTATAAACTCCTCCGTTCTCCTCAAAGCCTACATAAGGTCTGGTAACTTGGATCTTGGTAAACTCCTTCACCACAAGTTGATTCACTCTGGACTCCCACTTGACTCTGTTCTTCTCAACTGCCTCTACTCTAAATGCGGGGACTGGCAAAGCGCACTTTCAATATTCCAAGGCATGGGCGATAACAGAGACTTGGTCTCCTGGAGTGCTCTCATCTCCTGTTTTTCAAATAACTCCATGCACTCCCAAGCCCTTCTTACCTTTCTTCACATGCTCCAATTCAGGATTTTTCCCAACGAATATTGCTTTACGGCCTCAATTCGATCTTCTTCTAATGCTCAATATTTTTCTATTGGCCTCAATTCGATCTTCACCGTGTCGATGGGATTCTTCTCACTTGGTAAGCAATTGCATTCTTGGGTTATCCGGTCAGGACTAGCTTCAGATGTCTATGTGGATTGTACTCTGGTGGACATGTATGCTAAATGTGCAGCAGATGGATCAGTAGAAAATTCTAGGAAAGTATTTAATAGCATGCCTCTTCATAATGTTATGTCTTGGACTGCTCTCATCTCTGGATATGTACAGGGCAGAAAAGAACAGGAAGCCATGGAACTGTTTTGTAACATGCTTCATGGTCATGTTGCACCAAATTGCTTCACAAACTCCAGCGTCCTCAGAGCTTGTGCAAATCTTCCTGATTTTAGCTTCGGCAAACAACTGCATAGTCAGACAATTAAACTGGGCCTTTCCGCAATTAATTGTGTGGGGAATTCTCTTGTTAACATGTATGCAAGGTCTGGAAGTACGGATTGTGCTAGAAAAGCTTTCAATATCTTATTTCAAAAGAATTTATTTTCGTGCAGTGCAGTTATTGATGTACATGCAAAAGCACTAGATTCTGAAGAATCTTTTAACCATGATATTGAGAACCCTGCTGTTGGAGCTGGTTCTTTTACATATGGATGCCTCTTAAGTGGCGCAGCCTGTTTAGGTACAATCGGTAGGGGTGAACAAATTCATGCCCTCATAGTGAAGTCAGGGTTCAGAACCGATTTATGCATTAATAATGCTTTAATCTCTATGTATTCGAAGTGCGGAATCAAAGAAGCTGCTTTGCAGGTCTTTAATGACATGGGGCATCGCAATGTAATAACTTGGACCTCTATCATAAGTACTTTGGCAAAACATGGATTTGCTACAAAAGCTTTAGAATTGTTCTATGAAATGCTTGAAATAGGTGTAAAGCCTAATGAGGTAACTTATATTGCGGTTTTATCAGCCTGTAGTCACGTTGGTTTGATTTATGAGGTTTGGAAACACTTCAATTCTATGCACTATAATTATGATATCAGTCCAAGGATGGAACATTATGCATGTATGGTTGATTTGCTTGGTCGATCTAGATTGCTTGTAGAAGCTATTGAATTTATTACTTCAATGCCTTTTGATGTTGATGCATTGGTATGACATACGTTTCTTGGTTCTTGTCGGGTTCATCGTAACACCAAACTTGGAGAGCATGCTGCAAAAATGATTCTTGAGCAGGAACCTCATGATTCAGCTACTTATATATTATTGTCAAACTTGTATGCATCAGAAAGGAGGTGGGGTGATGTAGCAGCAATAAGAAAATGCATGAAACAGAAAAAATTGGTAAAAGAAACAGGTTATAGCTGGATTGAAATCGACAACCAGATACACAAATTCCACGTATGGGATACTTGACACCCCCAGGCTAAAATGATATATGATGAACTTGATGAATTGGCTTTAAAAATAAAGAACTCGAGTTATATCCCAAATATAGATTTTGTTCTTCACGATGTGGAGGATGAACAGAAGGATCACTATCTATTTCAACACAGTGAAAAAATTGTTGTGGCATTTGCTCTTATAAGTATCCCGAAACCAAAACCTATTAGAATATTTAAAAATCTTTGAGTTTGTGGGAACTGCCATACGACAATGAAGTATATATCAATAGTTACTAGAAGAGAGATAGTAGTCAGAGATGCATACCGGTTTCATCATGTCAAGAATGGGAAATGCTCTTGCAATTATTATTGGTAAATTATTCTATATGCATTCGATTGTGGTTAAACTTGGAAATTTGAAGGTATACAAGGAAACTTGAACCCACAAGCCAATTGCTATTTTTAGAGGCATCTGTTTATCCATCTTTATTTTTTTTTTCATGATAAGGCCAGATGCAGCGTGTACGATATACCATTTTCTTGTTTACAGTGGAGGTTATTCCCTCCACATATTATTCTAAAGTAGCCATATCCTCTTCTCTTTTTTTCTTTTCTTTACTTCTCAAAATGTCATGTCATCCCCCCTCCCACATTATTGATCTAAAGGCCATCATGGATATGATTCGAAGTTGTAGGTTGAGAAATCGAGCTACTTGACTAATCTAATTGCAAGGCAAAACCGTAAACGCATGTTGATGACTTATTATGGTACTATTGTGTTCTAATAACTTTGAACATCTTCCTTCCTTTTTAGCAAAGAGTTTTTTCTTTTAGGAAAATGGTATAATTTTATACCAATTTTATCAAAATAGGTAGATTATAACAAAATTACCTCTGGTGAGTAGTATGTGGCAGGTATGGCTTTTTGTACATAAGTGGTATTCCATGCACATGATTTCTTACTAAATACAAAGAAGCCGCGCACACAAGAAATTTGAATTTCAAAATATGATACTATCAAGTTGTCTTTGTAGAAGATGACATTCAATTTTTCTAGAAATAAGTAATTCAAGAGATGATGAGTTTAACTCAAAACCAGAACATTGAAGTAGCGAGTACGAGTTTCATTTTTTTTTTTCAAATTCGAAGTCATAGTGTGCATGACTATAGCTCAAAACCGTTCCATATTGAAATCGTGTGTGCAAAAAACGAGTTTCAATTTCTTTTTAAATTAGAATTTGTGCTGCTCACTGTAAGTGAGTGTTGCAATTCTCTCTCCACCTAATCTCAATGTAGTTGTTTCTTCATTCTCATTCCCCTTTTCAATTTTTCATTACCTCACTTTCCTACTTCAAATTTGATTTTCAATTCATCATACCACATTCCCTTTTTCACTCCGTCATATTCAGTAATGGGAAGCAAAGGCCACATGTCGCCGCTCGTTCTAAACAAGGGAGGTATTGTCGAAGTTGTTGGATTTGATGGCCAGACGTCGCTCAGGGTCCGCGTAGAAAACAACGTAGGGCTTCAGATCATTGTTCTTCAGCTGCAGACATACATTCCTTTGCAGTTTAAAAATCCAAAGGCAAAGAATCGCAGAAAGAGATGTCGTTAGATACTAGTCACTGGTTTCCCATGGTTTAATATAGTCAATGCTGCAATTGCACTTGGAGTGTAGTCCACATAAGATCTCGAAGTTTGTTGTGGAAGGTTGTGCTTTGTTCTCTCTGAAGGCAATAGAAGCTTGACAAACTTTTGTGCAGCAATTATTTGTTCTTCTCGACAACCACTATCNTGTATTAAACCACTGTAATATGTAACAAAAAACATNTTAACTATTCCAACAAAAAAAATCCCNCAGATAATAAATTCTCAACTTGAAACATTTAAACTCTTATTTATTTTTTCCTAATGGAAAGTAATTGATAGTCATTCTTACTTGAGCAACAAGGCTAAGTTTGCCGGTTTGCAAGATTGAAAGAGTGCTTCAGGAATAATGGCCTTGTCCAAAAAAATATTGGGAAGTGACATGTACTGTATCTTAGCTTTGTACCGAACGTACCATTCTNTCAATATATGGGCACGATATGCAACAACACAGGGTAATCGTGCAAGCTGCAGCTCCACAGCAACGGTTCCAGATGTGCATAAAGCAACTCTACTTGCCTACGACGTAGTTTATTTAAATTAGCTATGAAATACATAGGGGACTAGGAAACAAAAGAAAATGGCCAAACTCAAGCAATTTGGACATAATCACTGGCGAACATTTTGGAAAATCAACAGTTATAATGTCATTGCAAGTTTAGATTCAGAACTCAAGCAAGAGTCTCTAAGCATTCTATAATGGACCATTAGAGCAATTTCAAGAATAGATGATTCTATCGGAAGTATAAAAACAATTTTATACTAAGGCTACACGACATGGCAAAATGAGTTAAAAATTAAAATATTTATTTTTGAAAATGGAGGTCTTGTGGGACAAGGGGGCTTACACTAAAAGCATCATATCTTAGTTGTGTTGTTCCACCTGAAATCAATATAACTGGCACAGGCCATCCATGTATAGCACCAGCTATAAAATTTTCCACATGCTCATTAGGTGCTACATGAATGATTGTCATCAACTGTGGAACTGTGTCTTTCATCAGTTTCACAGTATCTGAAAAGATGGGAAGCATCCGATTGACTTCTTGCACTCTGCTTCCAGGAAGTAAGCTAATCACGGTGGCTCCTTTTGAAATTAAAATTAATGTGAGAATAAAGCAAATATGACTTCAAAGTTAGACAAAATAGCACAAAAAATATCCAAAAGATGCTGTTCATATGATTTTTCTTTTTAAGCTATAACTTCTGCCCCAATGTTAAGAATTTGCGGCATTATGCTAAAGGAAACATCCACAGAGCAAGAAAGAAAAATCATTAAACTAACAGAATGTTAAACATCTGCTCATACAAAAGTACCAAAGCGTCAGAAACTATAATTTAGAAAACTTTAGTTAAATATGTGAAGTTCTTAAATTTCATTTTGTTAGAAGTACCTGCTGGCACTGCATACTTATTTCGGAAATTTTCAGCATTGCCTTTTGCCCTCCATTCATGAATCGTGGACTTGTTTCTCTGGAAACATAAGCTATGCAAAATTAAGTGAAAGCAAATCGAGAAATTTGGATTACGTCATATATAATAAGGATGAAAAAGGACAACTTTTATTACACATCAAGATATCAAAGAGANATGGAAGAACTACTTTACGAAGTTTTTCATGGGTAAGGATCAGGATGAAATATGGAAGAATAGAAATCCAAAGGTCAAACAAAATTTTGCCTCTTATTGTATAAGAGGTAAGAATAAAAAATAGGAAAATGATACTTTGACAACCTCTCCATGACAAATTTTTGACTCCATCGACGTGTCAGGCTCTGATTGGTCAGCTTTGAATGAAATAAAAGAAATTTGAAATGACGTGGATAACCATGGTCTGACAGAGAGAGGGCATTGAAAAATTTTTGAAATCACTTTTCCTTTTCAGATTTTGAAATCACATTTCATTTAGAAGCCCTAGAGAGAGAAAGTGTTCATCCCAACCACATTTCATCCTTGCCACACCGTCTGATCGACGCCCTTTAACTGTCGTCGGAGGAGCACCGATCAAAGCTCTGCCACCGATCAAAGCTCCGGCACCGATAAACGACCAAACCCCCTTGACGACTCCACCGTCGTTCGCCGTTGAACGGCCACCGGAGGAAAACCAGGAGGCGGCACCGCTGGTCATTCTTCGGGTGTCTTCCAGCCGCCACTCGTGCCGTTTCCAGCGTCGACAAACGCTACCGCCACCGTGGCCGTCTAACCCTACCTTGGCGAGGTAGGTGTATTTTCATTTTTTTTTTGTATATGGGAGAGTTTCGAACCTTACGAGACTTTCGAACCTTGGTTGCAAAAATACTGAGATAGTCCATTGTGTGTGTATGGTCGAAATTGTTGGTTGATCATATCTTTTATTGTTGTTGGCTGCTTTGACTGAGATGATACTTGTGTGCTTGGAACGGTTGATATGTGATATTGTGTTGATTAATTACTAACGTTAAGTATGAAACTTGACATTACATATTTTCTCTGGTTTTTGAATTGATAGCATAACTATTCTATTATTGTTGGATACTTTGTCTGAGATGAACTTGTGTGCTTCGAACTCGCTATCGTGGTTCTGTATCCTTGATGCTCTTGCGGCCATAAGTATAACCATATTACTGTGAACGTTTTTAAGGAAAACCTACCAGATATTGATAGTTGTTTTGAAAAAAGATAGTTAGCATAACACCATCACTCAGATTCATTAATATATATTCATGTATGCAAAATGTAAAGGTTGATTATATGAAAAGGACTTTTGCAGTGAAGTTGAAATCAATTGTTAGCATTGGTCATCACTTTCCCAGAATATGTTTGTTTAAGAAGTTGAGTTGTCTAATTTCAGAATTGAGTGGTGTAATTATTAGCATTGCTTGATGGAATCTACCCTGTCCTGTCCTTAATATAGGTTTAAACTTGGGTGGAATCTAATTTTCAGCATAATGTTCTTAATATATTTGTTGACCTTATTTTGGTGTAGTGTAATGGAGGAAGTTGGTCAAAAGACTGAATGTTCTTATACCAGGAAGAAGGTATGTGTGGTTGTATTACATTTGCATGCATTTGTTGTTGTTATGTATTTGAATACTTACGAATTTTTGGTATGCAGTTAGTTTTTAAACACTCATGCAAGACACAATTGGTTGGTGCTTTGAACGAAAGACTGAATCCTGAACAAAAGGCTTTTATTGAGAAGACTATTTTTTCTTGGTTTTTATTGTTGCCGAATTCTATTAAGATAGGTAGGAATGTGTTGGGTGATTTATGTGATAGGTGGATCGATAACATGGGAGGGTTTTATTTTGGAAACAAAATTATAGAATTTTCTGAACTTGATGTTTGTTTGTCTTTAGGGTTGCCTATTGTAGGTGAAGCAATTGATTTAAATAAAGTTGGTCATCAAAGTGTTTGTAGGGACTACTTTCCTAATGGGAATGTAGATCTTAAGATGGTGTATGACTTTTTGTTAGAGGAACATGATAATTTTCCATTAGAACACTTTTGCAGCTTATATTTATTGGTTGGGATAAGTGAATTTTTGTTTCCCAGTCGTAGTGGATTAGTTTTTCCAATTATATTTGACCTCGTTTCTGAATTGGGCTGTCTGGGTAACTACAAGTGGGGTAGTGTAGTTTATGAGTACTTTATAGAAAGTTTGTCTAGTGCTTCAACAACAATGAAGAATGAAAGAAGCAGAAGCCATTTTCATGTTTCTGGATGTGCATACCTTCTGCAGGTATATGTTATGTATTTAATCAGTAATTAATTTGATTGATATGTTAAGGTTTGTGATGACTTATTGTGTCAATGTTGTTTTATTTACCCTTTCCAAGTATGGTTTTGTCATCATTTTGTGACATCCAACTCAAAGTACAGTACAAGAATATCAAAGTTTCCAAGGTTGTTGAATTGGATTCATGTGAATATCGGTGACAAGTTCATAAAGAATGCTTTCAATAAGGGATCGGTGAGTACTTTTTCATTTAAGCAATGTGTTGGCTAAATGTTTATTATATTATGTGATTCATAAATTAAGTTATTTGTTAACTTATTCAGGTTGTTGTTGATGTTGGGATTTCGAAAGAAGAGCTTTCTTATGCTATAGTGAAAGAAGCTGTTGACAAATATCAAGTGCCATTGAACCAGCAAAATAGAGTAGATAAGGTCAAATTAGCTCGCTTTATAGAAGAAGAAACGCGGGTTATTGGGAGCATGAAAACTAGTATTGCTCATTTCAAGAGTATTTTGAAGGAAGACAAAAAAACAGTCCCCAATGATGACAATGGTGAAGACTTTGATGATAAGCCTTGTAGTGCAAGTGAAGTGAAAAATGATGATAATGGACAAGACTTTGATGATATGCTGTTTAGCGCAAATGAAGATCCATTACAAAGCACACTAGTTCAACATCACGAACAAACCCCAAGGTGTGAAGGTTAGCCTACAGTCAAGAAAAGCACAATGTATGATCGTATGAAAGTTGCACCTCGAATAAGGATTAAGAGTAGGGCCAAGAGAACTCCATTTACAGCAGATGGTAGAAGACAGAAATGAGTACTTCAATATGTTGTAGTTATATTGATGTTGATAATAGAACTTATGATGTTACTATTATACATGGCCTGGATAATAGAACTTTTGATGTTGATGTACAAACATTTACTTATTTGAACTTTTTTGAAGTTACTTGGATTTTATGAAGGTGTTTTTATTACATTGATTAGTGATTGTGATGTTTGTGTGCATAAAATAAGTGTTAGGCAGGTTTGTGAATTTAGATGGGCAAGCATCTTCAACTTTTGTGTTAGGCAGGTTTGTATATTGAATACAATTCAACTTTTGTGCATAAACTAATATCATGCTGCAGAATAGAAAGTGGTAGCAAGGATGATATAAATGGATAGTTTAAGATAACTTTATGGACGAAGAGGGCATCTTTCAATGAACAACTTATTTTTGAACTCCAAAAATTACTATCCACCAAATATATTGAATTACATTCATGAATTAAGTTTTAATAAGACAATTACATTGCTCTCCATACCCAAGAAAACCTTTATGTTTGAAGTTATGGTGCAGAGAATTAAGTGGTAGCTATGGCATTATAAGTGGGTAGTTTAGACTAACTTTCTGCACGAAGAGGGCATCATGCAATGAAAAAATTATTTTTGAACTGCAGACCTTGTTATCCACCAAATATATTTAATAAAAATGCTTTAAATAAGTTTTAATGAGACATTTACATTGCAGTCTATCTCCAAGAAAAC
>NW_014542415.1:34700-35616 GCF_000741045.1 Vigna radiata var. radiata | reverse complement strand
ACTGCAGACCTTGTTATCCACCAAATATATTTAATAAAAATGCTTTAAATAAGTTTTAATGAGACATTTACATTGCAGTCTATCTCCAAGAAAACGTTTATGTTTGAAGTCACGGTGCACAAATTGTAGTGATAGTTAAGGCATTATAAGTGGGTAGTTTAGATTAACTTTCGGCACGAATAGGGCATTTTTCAATGAAGAACTTATTTTTGGACTCCAGACCTTGTTATCCACCAGATATATTGAATAAAATTCATTAAATAAGTTTTAATGAGACATTTACATTGCACTCCATCCCCAAGAAAACATTTATGTTTGAATTCATGGTGCACAGATTTTAGTGGTAGCAGAAGCATTTTATGTGGGTAGTTGTGGCTAAGTTCTTGCACGAAAAGGGAATGTTTTAATCAGACTTATTTTGAAATGCATATTTTTAGTGCAGAAATAAGACCTTGTAAATAGCACCTTAAACACACATTATGCAAAACAATTCCTGGACATTGTGCAACAAATATGGTACACAAATAATGGTCAGTGTTGTATTAAACCATGTCAAAATCATTACGAAATCTAACACAATCATCATTGTAATGTTCAAATTGCATTACTAATAAATATTAATAATACATTTGTTTCATCAAAATGTAATACATGAATTGTATATATTGCAAGAGTTCTTTTTCGCCTCACATGATGAGGATCACAAACATAGGCATGTTACTAACTGCCTTTGATTTCCTAGGAAAGTAAAAATATATAAAACAAAGTAATATATACAGATGACATACACAATCCACATCAGAGTCATCATTTTGTAACAAGAATTTTATCCTATCAACAACGTCTGTTGGACTAAATGAGTTTGATGAAAATTGTTCACACACAACACCAACAACATTATCATCAAAATGAACAT
>NW_014542415.1:19889-33945 GCF_000741045.1 Vigna radiata var. radiata | reverse complement strand
CGAATCCGGTCAACTTCTCTGAGTTTTGAATTAATTTCCACAATGACTTTCGTCTCACACCACGATCGGCATCGAGGCTGCATATTATTTGCAACAAATACAAAAANTAACCTTCACTATTGAAAGGAACAACTACATTTTCAAGACAACCACTTTACTTACATTTCTACCATCTTTTGCTTTATTGAATTCCATCANTGCAAAAAAGTATGCACAAGTAAGGTTAACTTAAGGTTAAATTCCACAAAAGTAAGATTGAACTGCAACAGTTTCATGATCAAAAAGATCAAAAAGACACAGCACAATAAAACATATAAACAATGTATTCAATTTAAAAAATATATTCACAAAAGGAATGTACTGGAAATAAACAAAAAGAGGAATGGAGGAGGAAGCGAGCATGGACAAAACCAAAGAACAGTGGTAAGAATAGGGTTTTGCTATACACCATCATATTATTGAATCATGTATACTCATATACAAAACCTTTATCAACTTCATAAACTTCTATAGGATTGTATTTAAAAAAAGTTTAAACTAATTTACAGTGCAAGAAAAGAGATTGGATAGNAGANAATATTGAACATGAAACGTAGAAAGTGGCCTTATTCAGGAGTTCAAGGAGTATTGTGACCATCAAGTGAAAATAAAGTAGATTCGTGGCANCATAAATACGACNATGTAAAAAGTATTACAAGCCTTGTAAAATATTACACATAACAGGAGTGACTTTAAATTATCTGCACTTAGTGGACACATATGGATGCTATGCNATCTCATTACATAACACACCAAGACTCAGAATAAGCAGCGAATACCCTGCATGCATAAAGGAAGATAAAATATACAAAAAGAAACACGATGTAAGAAAGCAACTATAGCACATTAAACAGTATCATTCATAAGTCAAGTTAAGAACAACCTGTTTCATTAATGCACCTAAAAAGAAGATATAACATCGAGATTTCGTGACACGAAAACCTGACATCTCACAAACCAAAATAAAAATAAACAAATAATATTTAGAAGTCACATCAAAGCTAATATTTAGAAGTTCAATGGTCAAAATATGAACAAGAACCAGAGACTCAAAGCAAGACACTGAGAAACACAACAACGGATCTATGAAAATCAAGCAAATGCAAAGAATACTTCAGAGCTTATACAAAGCTCCAAACTCACACAGCCAAACAAAATCCGGTTATAGTCGCTAATTAAGTGAACCTAACTGAGTAAACAAGTCAGTTTCTAAATGAAGTAATAGCAGAATAATCTGCAACGAAACAAAAATATCCCAACAGTCTATAAATGTTAAAACCAAGGCAAACTGTTCAATGGGAGAATTAATGGTACTAATGCCTGAAGACAGCTTGTAGAGATGGAACGATGGAAACAGTATCCCAAAACATATTGTGGGCTAGCAATGAAATAAAACTAAAACAGTATGGTGGTCAACAAACAGATGCTGTTGATAGATTCAGTAACCATTTGCCACAGCCAATAGAAAGCTAGGAGATATCAGGCTCAGAACAGAACCAACCACCAAATTGCTAGAATCTCTTTTGCAAGTTGCCTAATTAGAATAGAATATAAACAATTATAAAAAAGAAGGGAATAAAATAAATAAACCCTAAATTCTACTAATGCACACGAATTAGTTTTCACAAATAGGATTATATAAGATCAAACATGAAACAAATCGACAATATACTAAAATTTAATAAAAAAAATCCAAATTTAAATTTTCTACATTAATTCAGTACCAGACATGTTCAAGCAGGATATTTTGTAACTTTGAGGGTGACAACAGTATTGTGAAAAGTAAAAACAGTCAACAGGTGGAATTGTTTCAAAATCTGATATGAACTAATTCAAAAAAGAAATGAAGGCATAGTTAATACACCACAATAGCTTTTGTCAGCCTTAGCAAAACCTTACCATGGATCTTCGTGTGGAAGAAAAGATAAAACATGGTTGGCAGGAGGACAAAGTCCATAAAAAAATAGTCAAATCTTACACACCAAGTAAAATCATTAACAATAACTGTTATAATCATATTAACAAAAACCCAATTACATTACCAATATTCTCCAAAACTTAATGATGACATTTGAAATACTATATCCCATAAACTACACTAAAACCCAGAAAAGAAGGGCAATGTCGGCTTGCAATTCTAATGAGCACATCCACTACAAGCAACTAATCAGACTCATGATATAACAGAGACCAACAAAGTAAATTTTTTTTCATGACAGAAAACCATCTTGTGAAAGGTTAGTGTATGATATCACAATTTTCTTTCTAGCATTTTAAAGTTCAAAAACAAGTTCTCCTATCCACTAAAGTTTTACAACCTACTTCAAAATTCACACTTTTAACAAACTCTAAACCACTCTCTGTTATTGGATAAAGTTCATGGAGAAAAATTTATTAGGATTCAGTTTCCTATTTTTTTAGTTTGGGATAAATTTTTAAATAAAGCACTTGTTAAAAGACATGTTTAAAGATAATGTTAGTACTCTTCTTCTTACAAAACCGATAAATATTGCACCAGATCCTTTGCAAAGGAGTTTTTCTGAAAAAAAAATTGTTACATCTTCAACAATGGACTATCTCAGTATTTTTGCAACCAAGGTTCGAAAGTCTCGTAAGGTTCGAAACTCTCCCATATACAAAAAAAAAAAAAATGAAAATACACCTACCTCGCCAAGGTAGGGTTAGACGGCCACGGTGGCGGTAGCGTTCGTCGACGCTGGAAACGGCACGAGTGGCGGCTGGAAGACACCCGAAGAATGACCGGCGGCGCCGCCTCCTGGTTTTCCTCCGGTGGTCGTTCAACTGCGAACGACGGTGGAGTCGTCAAGGGGGTTTGGTCGTTTATCGGTGTCGGAGCTTTGATCGGTGGCAGAGCTTTGATCGGTGCTCCTCCGGCGACGGTTAAAGGGCGCCGATCAGACGGTGTGGCAAGGATGAAATGTGGTTGGGATGAACACTTTCTCTCTCTAGGGTTTCAAAATGAAATGTGATTTCAAAATCTGAAAAGGAAAAATGATTTCAAAAATTTTTCAATGCCCTCTCTCTGTCAGACCATGGTTATCCACGTCATTTCAATTTTTTTTTATATCATTCAAAGCTGACCAATCAGAGCCTGACACGTCGATGGAGTCAAAAATTTGTCATGGAGAGGTTGTCAAAGTATCATTTTCCTAAAAAATAACATAATAATCCATAAAATCGCTAATGCCATACAAGCATCACAACAACGCTAAGAATTGCCAAATGTCCCAAGCTCATACCAAATTCAATTCCAGAACATCTTCCAAGACCGGATGCCCAACAGCTGTTGCGTGCATTCTATTCAATCTACATATTCTGTCTTCATTAGGAAGTATGCACAATAGATGATCCACAAATTCTGCTAGTCCTCCGAGTGTTGCTTCACCTCCTTTCCATGCCCAGAAAGATGGTGCTACATAGTGAAAGTGTGATGGAAAATCCAAATTTTTCTGAATGTATCTAGCTGCAAAAGACATTCCCCATTTGCATACAACATAATTCTAAAACCAAAAAGATGCAGAAGATATTCCAGCAAGGAGAGTGCATCAGTAGTACCTCTAAGTTGTTTCAAGAACCGAAAAGAAAAGCCCTTAGAATCAACCGTTAATACAACATGAGGTTCAAATAGAACATCTGCTTCAACTGTTTCCTTCAGTTTTAGCTGAAAATTAACAACACCACATGGATTTCACATGTGTAACAGGTAAAATTTCATATACAGATGCTTCAAATGTAATTCAGAAATGTGGCAAAAATTATCAGATAGATATCCCTAGAATAATAAAAGTTGAAAATGAATCAAGGAATAATAAACATTTCCATCATGGCTATAAGTTGTTTAGCACCCATGTTGAAAATGATATAAGAAAGACACTTCATGAACACTTTGAATGCTCCTATCTGTGTTTAACACGACTTTGGTTTTCTAAACTTTTATTAATATATAAATATAGATGGAAATGTCTCATCAAGTTAATTGCCGTTGGATTTCACTATTTCCACAAATGATTCATACTTGGCTAAAATAAACCGATTATCTTTTCTGATTTAACATATGTGACCATGTTGATTTGAAGCTTATTTTATATGTTACAATAGTATTGTAGCAGTGTTGTGTCCTATTTGCAATCCNTGCAAGTAACCTTTTNTTCAGGTANCAAACAGGTANCCTGTTCTTCATCCAAAAGACTTTAGCTATAACATATTGAACAGATTCTAAAAAATTTTGTGGAAAACAAANGGAAAACCCAGCTTCTGTTCCAGTCTAAAAAACACACTAATTACTAACATCTTATAAACAAAGCANTTACTCNGATTCTATACAGATGAGGCAAAAGCTCCCAAAGCCCCATTACCGAAATATCTTCCATAGAAAATAGAGACTTCAACCCTTCACTTGCCATCTTAGCCCTGAAATTGATAAAACATTAAATTTATACCTAGGAAGCAAATTTCCTCAGACATGTGTTCTTTACTAAAATACACTTATAGTCTCTCATCTTCTCTTCTATTTTATGACTTTGGTCTCCTATTTTAACTTCTTTTTTTTAACCAGAGTGTCATGAACCCAAAATATTCTTGGTCGAAAATCAATTTCCAATCTCTCAAAGGACCCAAAGATCATTTAAAAATACAAACCTCTCTAAATAGATATTTTTCAATACATACATTTTGAAAATTGAACCTCTCATCATACACTTAAAAGCACAAGATTATAGAACAATCATATCACATAATGCTGGTTTACTATCGGGTCTCCAAACTAATCATTTTTCTAGGCAACATTTGTAACATAAATATTAATCTTGACTGGCACAACAAGAATTGGTGCAAATGGCATTAATGCAAATGGTGTGACATCGATCGGTCGATCGACCATTATAATGTGAGTGATTCAATTTTTAAAATTTGAGAATATATTAATATTTTTTGTTTCGGTGGAAAAGGTCTTCCTAGTCTTCCTACACACTTTTCTGCCGTACGTCGATCGATCTCCTACTTCCCTTGCCGAGTCCTCTGCTGATGAATGCTCATGTCCGTTGAATCCGGCCGGGTACCTGCTAATGGCACTCTGACGCTCAAGTCAGTATTAATAATGGGATGAAAAGGTAGAGATAGAGAGAGAAAGTGGAGTAAATGTGCATTCAATGGAACCACCTACCTTTGACCCTGGACTCATATTTATAGTTTTCCTCATGGGCCAATGATTAACAAAACCTTAATCACGACCCAATAGTAGGCCTGATATAGTTAATCTGGTTTTACCTTAATCCTGAAAGCTTACCAAATTCTAATTTCCATCCTCGGCCGGACGCGCCCGCCGTCCGTCACGACAGCTTTGGTGAGGAATCCGTTCGAACTGGTATCGGGTCAGCTCCTTTATGCGAGCGTCCGTCGCTGATCGTTGGTCATCCGACATACCGGCGGTCTGCCCGTACGGCGACTTGACGGTTCAACGCCTTAGTCCTACCAGACGTTTCGTCTCTCAGCATCTTTTCGAAGAACATTTTTTGTGAGCATGGAGAATGCGGGGTTATCTTGTGACGATAAGACTTCATGTGAACTCTTCAAGGTTTTTCTCACAAACAGAGGTTACACCCGGTCGCCGAGACCGGGCTTCACCGTTGTCTTTCTTCGGGTTTCGTTGCATGCCGGTCGTCCTGACTATCCCTACGGCCGCCCGTCCCACTCCTTACGGTACACAAGCCCCCCAAGCCTGAGGTCACGCAGGGACTGAAAGGTTTCAAATTTTGAAAAGGTGACGATTCCGCTTCTCTAGCGTGTTTTGGGCGGGAAAGGTACGTGGCGTGCCGTGATTGGTAGATGAGCCTCTAGGAGCTCAACCGTCTCGCATTTGGGCCATTGAACGTGGGGTGATCTGACGGTGATGGTGCCTTGGCGGTTTTCAAAATTTTTTCTATAAATACGGGTCATGGTGGGAGGTCATCCACCTTTCTCCTCTTTGGTTTCTCCGATTCAACAATTCTTAGGTAATAAATGGCGGTGGTTAATGTCTATTCGTCCGAGGAGTCATCGGGTCGTGGCGGTGGTGGCGGGGCAGAGGCAACCAACGACGTAGGTATGTTTGCGGCGGGTCCGTCGGGGGCCGCCTTGGTGCGGGGCGGTTCCGTGGGTGCCGGATCGGCAGCAAATCCGTTGGGCGCCGGCGTGGAAGGGAGGGCTGCTTCTCCTGGTTCGGTGTCGTCGTCCTTCCTCGAGGCAAATTCGGATGAAGAAAACGCAATGCCGCCCTCTCCGGAAGCTGACAGACTGACAAATGGCATTTCCATTTTTCTGCTGATAGGTGGTGTTCGTGTTGACCCTGAGTCGGCAGAACCGACCGGTGGTTGGCCCCGGATCCGGGGATACCGTTGGGCCTCTCCCGAGGTGAACGAATATACGTCGGACTTTGGAACTCGCGCAGACTTATCCTGGTGGTCCGAACCTTCTTACATAGCTCACGATGTGGAAGATGCCTGTTTATTTCGGCTTGGCGTTAGTCATCCGAACGAGCGAGTGTTTCACGGGAAGGGATCGTATGCGAAGGATTTCATCTTCGTGTACACTTACATGTTTGATCAGATGTACATGAGGGTTCCGTTCACTGAGTTTCAGTCATCGGTCCTGAAGGAATTGAACATCACGCCGAGCCAACTGCATCCGAATGGGTGGGCGGTCGTCCAAGCCTTTACATCCTTGTGCACCGCTGTAGGGATAACACCTATGGTACGAGTATTCCTCCATTACTTCAATGTCCGTCCCGTACCGCGACGAGGATGGGTATCGTTGTCGTCGGTTCATGACCGGACCCTATTCAAATCGTTTTCAGATTCGCTTAAGAATTTCAAGAAGCGATACTTCAAGATAATAATTAAGGAGTCCGGAAGGTCTGAGTTTTGTGACTCTAACAGCGTGCCTCGGTTCCCCTTTTATTGGACCGAAGACCCCCCAAAAATAAAGGCATATGGTGTCGGGTTATTGGATGCGGCGGAGAAGGATGTCGTCCAGACAATAAATAGCCTACCCCGCCAGCTAAGCGCCTGTGGCTTCGTTGATTGTTTGAAATATGAGGATTTCGACCAAATAGCTTTTGGTATGATGTTTTTATTCGGATTTTACATTTTAACACCTTGGTTTGACTTGTATAAATTCTTGTTTTTCTTTCAGGATACATGTCGCTGCCCGTTCCTCGCTAGACCGGATGGTTTGCGTCGTCCCAACGTCGTCCGGGGAGCGTTGGGTCCCAAGGTTTGAAGCGTCCGTCCTTTGCTTCAAGCTCCGCGCCTACTTCCCAAATTCCGGTCGGCATTCCCTAAGCCAAGCTGGTTACCGTGGAGGTGCATCCCCATGAAGTCATTGCTACAGGCCGGGTGGCCAACCAACCGCCACTTCAACAAGTCCAACCCATTCATGTGCAATCTTCGGAGTCTCCTCCAGAATCGATAGTTCCGTTGGAGAGAAAAAGGAAATCTCGTGAGGAAGGCAAGTCTTCTTCCAAGAAGAGTCGCCGAAGTGGGAGCTCGTCCTTGATTCCTCTCCCGGCCGGTATTTTTGATACGACCTTTGATGCTGCTTCTCGGCTCGATGTGCGGGCCAGTTCTTCACAGCGGGCGGTCATTGAGCCCTTATCCGAGGGAGAACTCTATGGGGCGGCCGTTGAAATGATGGCCCGTGGAGTTATGATGGCCCTGAATGCTCGTGAAAAAGGGAAAGTTCGAGAAGGGCGTGATTTGCTCCGCGAGCTGGCCGAAGAACAAGAGTCATCGACCGCCCTCCGTTGCCGGGTGGAATCGCTTGCTAAGGATCATGAAGGGTGTGGCGAAAAAGATGCCAAGTTACAAGCGGACTTGGAGGAGGCCAAACTGCAATTGGTCAATTCCAATAAAGCTCTTACGGCTGCCCATTCTCGTGAGACAAGTTTGGGCGAAGAGGTTAGGAAGCTGAAGCTCGAGGTTCGCCGCCTGGGCAAGAGGGGGGACGAGCTTGTCGAACAAAGCGACCGGTTATCTCAGGAGTTACTTGTTGTCGGTGAAGAAAAGAAGAAGTTGGGTGCAGAGTTGGCTCAAGCCAAGGAAGAGTTCGCTCAGCTGGATGCGACGGTCATCTTAGAGCATGAAGAGGGGTTTAACAAAGCCCTACGTCAAGTGACCCATTTGCTGAAGGTGGACCCGATCGCCACCGGATTCGATCTCTACCAAGATGTATATGATGGGGAGATGGGTCCGGTGCGAGCGAACCTGACGGCCGAAGGAGACAACGGTGCTGGAGGGGAAGTAGGTGAAGGACGCCCAGATGAGACGGGCGGTGCATAATCGTGTTTAGATCTTTTTCTTTTTTGAGCGTTTAGTGGCTTTTTTAGGGCGGGGTCGGCCTCGAAACACTTAGGAATAGTTAGTGTTTGGGACTCGACCTGCTCATGGATTGATTTTTTGTAAGCCATGCTTCATGTTTTGATTTGGATAAGTATAATCAATATAACAGATGTTCAGTTCAAATTATATTTACTTGTAAGCCATATTATTTATTTGCAACGCTTTGGGGATTGCGGGGACGAAGATGTTCGAGAAGGCAAAGGTGTCATTCGTCACCTCGCCCTTGTTTAGTGGGACAGATCCCTCTTTGATAATCATGAGAAGGCAGGTAAGTGTCGTTTCTCCTTTTTGTTTCCGATCGGGTGGGACGGATCCCTTTTTTGGGATGGATCCCGTTTTTAGGGACAGATCCCGTTCGCCTGGTTAAGGTAAATTAATACCGTTTTACTTCATTGGGACGGATCCCGTTTTTAGACCTCACAATGTGCCTGGAACGACCCTGTTGGAAAACTATTAAGTGCTTGAATCGTTTACAATTGTAACTTAACTAAAATAAAACTTTAGATGGGTCGTGTTCCATGTGTTGGGGAGCATTTGTCCGTCCGGTCGTGTTAGGCGGTAAGCTCCATTTTTGAGTGTGGCAACGACTTCGAAAGGACCTTCCCATTTAGCCGCCAACTTTCCGGGAGAAGAGGTTCGTCTCGCTTCCCCCGTCTTTCGCCATACGAGGTCACCTTCCTGGAAATCTTGTGGACGGACCTTTGAGTTGTATCTTCTTTCGACCATTCTCTTGCATGCTTCAGCTCTATGTGTCGCCCGGTCTCGACGTTCTTCCACCGTATCGAGTTCGACTCGGAGCTCTTGATCGTTTAACGCTATGTCTTCTATCTGTCTTCTTAATGAGGGTTCTCCCAATTCGACCGGGAGCATGGCATCGACTCCGTACGTGAGGTTAAAAGGTGTTTCCCCGGTTGTCCTGTGCGGCGTGCACCTGTATCCCCACAAAACCTCAGGCAACTCCTCTACCCATGCTGCTTTCTTCTCGCCGAGCCTTCGCTTCAGTTCAGCAACTATAGTTTTGTTGACAGCCTCAACCTGACCGTTCGTTTGGGGATGTTCAACGGAACTAGTTACGTGTCTAATCCCCATATTTGAGTAGAATTCTCTTAGCTTTTTATCCGTGAACTGTCTGCCATTGTCCGTGACGATCGTTTTCGGGAGACCGAACCTACAAATTATTTTCCAGCAAAATTTTTGGACCCGGACGGCGGTGATTGACGCCAGGGGTTCAACTTCTACCCACTTAGTAAAATAATCGACCGCTACCAATAGGAATTTTTTCTATGCCGGGCCGACGGGGAAAGGGCCGCCGATGTCCATGCCCCACTAAGAGAAAGGCCAGGGGGCGATAATAGAGTGCAAAGGATGGGGTGGCATCCGGGCATCATTGGCGTGCGCCTGGCATTGGAGACATTTCCTAGTGAAAGTACGAGAGTCCTCCTCCATCGTGGGCCAATAGTAGCCTGCCCGGAGTATCCGGGCCTTCAACGTCCTTTGTCCAGAATGAAATCCGCAGACCCCATTGTGCAGCTCGTCCAACACATACTGTGTTTCTTCTTTGGATAAGCATTTGAGCAGAGGGGTGGAAAACCCCCTTCTGTACATATCGTCCCCAATGAGTAAAAAACGAGCTATCTTCTTGGTTTCAACTGGCCGTAAGTCCTGGCCGTCGTCTTGTTTCTTCATCAATTCCCTTATCTCTCCTCGCCAATCGGTGGCGTCAGTGGTTTTGGAGTGACATTCGACGGACGGTTGAAGAAGGACTTGCCGAATGACCGTCGTCAATTGTCCTTTATCCTTCTCGGAACTAAGCTTGGACAATAGATCGGCTCGGGAATTTTGCTCCCGGGGAATGTGTTGTATGTCGACTTTCTCAAACTCTGCGACTAAGGCGGATGCTTTATGAAAATATCTAGATAGGTGATCTTCTTTCACCTGGAACTCGCCGTTCATCTGTCCGACCACCAATTGTGAATCCGTCCGGCAAACTACCTTCCAGGCTCCCATGTCTTTAGCCAGCTCCAGTCCCGCCACCAAGGCTTCATACTCCGCCTGGTTGTTGAAGGTCTTAAATTTGAACAGCAGGGAATGCTCCAGGAGGAAACCGTTCGGTCCTTCCAAGACTATTCCCGCCCCGCTTATATTTCTTCTAGAAGCCCCATCCACGTTTAAGTTCCATTGATCGTCGTCCGCTATTGGCAACTCCGCCGCAAAATCCGCGAGGTGTTGACCTTTTTTGGACCCTCGTGGCTCGTAACGTAATCCGAACTCGGATAGTTTGACGGCCCACCCTACCATCCTACCCGCCAGGTCGGGTTTCCTCAGCACCTTGGAAACCGGATGGTTGGTTCGGACCACGATCTGATGACTCTGGAAATATGGCTTTAAACGCCGAGCGGCGTGAAGTAACACCATTGCGACCTTCTCAACTTGGCGATACCTGGTTTCAGTGTCCTGCAATGTACGTTTGACGAAGTATACAAGCTTTGGGCAGGGGTGTTCTTGTACCAATACCGCACTGATGGCAGTATTTGACACACCCAGATACACATGCAATTCGGCCCCCTTGTCCGGCCGGTTCATCACTGGGGGATTCATTAAGATTTCCTTCACTTGGGCGAAGGCTTGTTCACTCTCGGGGTCCCATTTGCTAGTGGCCTCCTTCTTCATCTTCTTCATTATTGGCCTCGTCCATTCGGCTAGTTTGGGGATGAATCTAGACAAAGCCGTTAAACGCCCGACCAACCTCTGAATGCCTTTCAGCGTTGACGGGTTTGGCATTTTTAATATGGCTTCACATTTATCCAGATTGGCCTCGATGCCCCTAGAGGTCAGCATAAATCCGAGAAACTTCCCACCTGAGACCCCAAAAGTACATTTAGCCGGGTTTAGCTTCATTTCGTACCTCCAGACCTGCCCGAAGACCTCCTCCAAGTCGCGCAGGTGGCTCTCCTCATCCAGTGACCGAACCACCATATCGTCAATATAAACGTCCATACAATGGCCAATTTGTTCTACAAATACCCTATCCATTAATCTCTGATACGTAGCCCTGACATTCTTCAATCCGAACGACATTACTTCATAACAATAATTTGCCTTGTCGGTCATAAAGGCAGTCTTTTCCCTATCCAGGATGTACATGGGAATCTGGTTATATCATGAGTAAGCATCTAAAAAGCTCAGCATTCTGTGCCCGGAGGCGCCATCCACCAATGCATCAATACTCGGTATGGGATAGGAATCTTTGGGACATGCCTTGTTTAAATCTGTGTAGTCGGTACACATTCGCCATTTCCCATTTGCTTTCTTCACCATCACCACATTAGCTAGCCAAGTGGTGTAGGTAACTTCTTTGATGAAACCAGCCTCTTTCAACTTCCGTACCTCATCTTCGACCGCCCTCCTCTTCTCGTCTCCCATATTTCTCTTTTTTTGCGACACCGGTCGGGCATCTTTGTATAATGACAGCTTGTGGGTCATAACGGAGGGGTGAATGCCCGGCATGTCTACTGCCGTCCAAGCGAATAAGTCCCGGTTTTTCCATAACATGTTTCACAACTCCTTTTCAATTTCAGCCGGTAATCCCCTTGCTATCATAATGGGTTGAGTTTCTCCCACCGGTTCTAACCGATCTTCAGTATTGGTTCTCGGGTCAAGGTCGGCCAGGGCGACCTCTGACCGACTCATTTTCCTCCTTTCTTCCTTTGGGTATATGCGCAATCCGGTCGCATAACACTCCCTTGCCGTCTTTTGATTAGCCCGTACGGTGCAAATGGTCCCCTTCTGAGTTGGATACTTCATGGTCAAGTGGGGGGTGGAGACGATAGCTCCGAATGCGTTTAGGCACGGTCGTCCTATCAGGACATTATAAGAGGTGTGTGCCTCCACGAGAAGGAATCTCACCTTCATCTCCCCACTTTCCCGTCCTGTCCCCAAACGGGTGTGCAAGTCAATATATCCTCGTGTGTCCACTCGCTCTCCGACGAACCCTACTATCTGCTCGTTATAGGGGACGATGAGGTCCTCTAAGATGTCCATTTGCAAAAAGATCTTCCAATACAGTATGTTGACTGAACTTCCTTGGTCAACTAACACTCTACTAACCCTGTACCGGGCTACTTCAATATCGATGACCATCGGATCGTCTTGGTCGGGGTCCGGGGCATGGAAGTCTTCATCTGAAAAAGTGATGGGCGGCATAGTTCTTCGTGGTACATCCACAGTGTGTATGGATCTCAACGCCCGGATACTTCTCTTTCTCGCGGAGGAGGTAGGTCCTCCTCCAGCGAAGCCTCCAAAGATGGTGTTAATCATTCCCCTCAAAGGTCCTCTTTGCTCATTCCCTCGGCTGCGACTCCTATCCCTTTGGGCCGTCAGTCTTCCCTCATCTCTTGGCGGACGATCGTAATCTCGGTGGCTCCTACCCTCCTTTCTTCGCTCCCAAGGAGGACTTTTGAACCTCGTATAGGGATGTTCACTCCTCGGCAGTTCTTCCTGACGCCGTACGTCCTCCCTCTTAACGTATTGTTGCAGTCGCCCCATATGGATTAGTTCTTCAATTTTATCTTTCAACGTCACGCAGTCTTCCGTATCATGCCCGGAATTCTGGTGGTACAAACAATGCTTACTTAGGTCCGCCCCCGGAGGGGTCGGTCTCTTTGCTGGTGCGGGTAAGATTTGGGTGCTCAACGCTTCCTGGAGTATCCGGGTCCGAGGAGCGTTGAGGGGGGTATAATGGGGAAACCTCGGGCCCCTTGGCCCTTCCCTCAGTTTCGGACCGGTCGGCCTATTTCCAGATCCTTCTGCCTTTCTGTTGTCATTTTTCTCCGCCTTAGCCTCCTGCTGTTCTCGCCGGTGATTCTGTTTCATGTTTTCCACCTGAGCTTCGTCGGCCGCCCGTTGTCGCAACTCCTCCATCGTCTGAGGGGGGTTCCGGCATACACTATCCTTGAACGGGCCTGGTCTTAAGGCGGGCATCACGTACTGGAGGGCCAATTCCAAACTAAGGCCTTTAACCTTTCGGTCCATGAAAGATTTCAAAGACTCCTATTTTCCTTGCTTCAAGTTCATCAGGTCCACCATCGTTGTTAGAATCGCTGCAACGGAATAATTAGCGTGGAACAAACCAAGAAGGGGGGTGAATTGGTTATTTCTTTTTCGCGTGCCTTTAATAATTTTTCTTACCAAGCTGATAATAAAATATAAACCAAGAGTAAGGGAAAGAGAAAAATGCACAGNTGATTTTATCCTGGTTCAGATCACAAGGATCCTACGTCCAGTCGCTTATCTCTAACAAGATAAACTTTTCCACTATCACAAAACAATTACAAATATTAGTCACCAAGAAAAATAATTTGTAAAAGTTTAGAAATACCACCTCTCTTGAAACCACAAGAGATGAACTTACAAACACCTCCTTTGAATACTCATAAAGGATGACCACCTCCTCCGAATGCTTCACGAAGGATGATTCTCTTCCAATCACTTCCTCAGACACACCAAGGATGAGCAAGCTATTCCTCCGTCACCGTAGTAGCACTTCAGGGCTTTGCAGACGAGAGTTTCCTTAGCTTCAATAATCTCACAGAGTTCTCAAAGAGTTCAGAGGTTCTTAGCACAAG
>NW_014542415.1:16264-18479 GCF_000741045.1 Vigna radiata var. radiata | reverse complement strand
ACAATCCTCTAGATAAAGATTTAAACAAAATATGGCGACAACCTAGAGGCTTATCCTTGGACAACATAATTGGCGATATCACGGAAGGGGTAAACACAAGAAGTAATATTGTGAATTATTGTGAATTATTTTTCTGAATGACTAATATTTGTAATTGTTTTGTGATAGTGGAAAAGTTTATCTTGTTAGAGATAAGCGACTGGACGTAGGATCCTTGTGATCTGAACTAGGATAAAATCAACTGTGCATTTTTCTCTTTCCCTTACTCTTGGTTTATATTTTATTATCAGCTTGGTAAGAAAAATTAAAGAGAAAAATTATTAAAGGCACGCGAAAAAGAAATAACCAATTCACCCCCCCTCTTGGTTTGTTCCACGCTAATTATTCCGTTGCAGCGATTCTAACAACCGTGACCTCCTCCATGCTACAAGCAGCAAATTGTTTTTTGAACATCTCACCTAAATTTTTGAAATTCGCGATAAAATTGTCAGGGAGCGCATTGAACCAATCTAGTGCCTCCCCTTCCAAAGACAACGAGAAAGCCCGACACCAAATGGCATCGCATCCCGTCCTGAACGTCATTGCGTTAATGAAAGATCTAACATGTGCGGAAGGGTCGGTAGACCAATCATACATTTTGAATTGGGGGGGAACGAACTGTTTTGAGATGTGCACATCCATGATCTCCCTGACGAAAGGCACCGGGACCGTAGGTCCCTCTACCTTCACAAGCATGTGACTATCCCCCCTGTCCCCCTTCTCTTCTTTATCTTTTTTTCCCTTTCCGTCCGTCCGAGCACTACTGTGCTCCGCCTTCTCCTCCAACACGACCGTACGCTCCTGTTTGTCCTCCTCGTTACCCTCCTCACCTCCAACTCCTCCGTCTTCGACCGGGCTATCTGGGCCAGACACTCGGCCCTCACCGCCGCCATCTCCTCTTCGTGCTTGCTGATGGGTGTCGCGGCCCATACAAATTTAATTGCATAATAAGAATGCAGTATAGACTAGGAAGTGACTCCTATGTCGTCTCTCAAGGACCACACTGTGGTTTGAGAATCAGGTCAAACACGAAGTGGGGGGGGTTGTGACAAGTTTGTGAATGCAATTTAACTAAATTAAAACACGCAAATAAAACCAAACTAACAGGATTGAAACGATGTGATACTAAAGTTAACATCACGACTAAATTATCACAACTAAACAAAATAGTCAATATTAAAGAGAATGAAAGCACTGAAATAAAACATTCAATACCAAGATGCGTGAACTAATTGCAATGTAATCAATAAATAAGAAAACTAATTCAATGCTATTAGATTGCAACACTTAACTAAAAAAAATAAAATGCTCATAATCACAAAACACATCATCACAACAAAGATGCTAAAAGAAAAGAAAAATTGGTAAGCACATGACAAATGGGAAATCGGAGATGACAATAAGTAAAATGCACAACGTATGCACCTCCAAACCAATGAATCAACTTTTCATTCCTTGTTGGCCGTGAACGTCACCCTTCCAAACAATGAAGCAGCGTGCTNTTTTTCCAAGCCAACAATGCTTCCATTTCAACTAAAAATGAGCTTAAAAGTAAATGTAAATGTTGGGCAGCTATTCCCCATCGTACTATCACTTTCTCCAAGCAAATTTCTTCCNTCAACATCACCACCGTACACCATGTTTTAATCCCATCTAATCACCTCTTCATTCTTAAATAAATAAAAGAAAAGAACCNAGANACACCTACAACTACCTACCGTCACATCCTATTCCATCTAATCTAATTCTAATTTCATCTACTAATAAANAGAAAAGCTTTAAATGAGTAAACCACTGCACCATGTCCCATCACCATATACTTACCTAATCTACTCTTCACGGCAGCAACAATGAGCATCGTCCATCACCATTTAATCTCTTTTCATTCACAAAAAGAATTAAAAATCTGATGCAAACACTCTGCTGCACCGTTTCCAGCTTTAAAACATTCCAGTCAAAGTGAAAATTAAAATTTGTGNGGCTGNTGCTTTTCAGAAAACGTTCCAGCAAATTAAAATTAAAAACCAAATGTGTCAGCTGCAGCTTGCTCTCCTTCCAACATCATCCTATCTAAAGCAAATAAATGACTTAAAAGAAAATCAAGTTGCAGTCCGTGAGCTCTTCTCTCAAATCACCGTGCACCAGCCAGCAAAGAACAAAAGGCCACTTCTTTCTC
>NW_014542415.1:11193-12654 GCF_000741045.1 Vigna radiata var. radiata | reverse complement strand
AAAGAACAAAAGGCCACTTCTTTCTCTTCTAAAAGAAATGAAATCAACGCATGTCCTAAATAGAAAAATAGGAATCTAACTCTCACAAAATAAAATAAAGAAAAAGAAAATAGCTTCTTCATTCATCCATAATCCATAACCATGAACAACATGTGCTCCTTCAAAATAAACATTCAAAAGCCTAGTCTCCCAACGTTCCACAAGCCAAATAACATATATCCAGCAGCTAGCCAAAATGCCGAGAGTGATATATTGAGTGACGACTGGAAGGGAATGTTCCTAGGATCATGTGTCCTAAAATTGGGGTAGGGTCCAGCCTAAAAAAAAATAAAACCCTAGGGTAAGTGTCCTACAATTTTGGGCCCCTCATACTTTTTTAACAATGGCCCAATGTACAAAGGTTTGTCCAAAAAGTTTTAACAATTAAAATACAATATAACTAAAATTTAAAATTTGTAATTGGAGAGTCTTGAATTTATTTGGTGTCCTCCAAATGTCCCAAATTGTGTTTCCAAAATTTTCCCTGAAAATAATAATGCAAATAATTAGCTCAGAAAATTCAAATTAATTAAAATTAGAATTTCCGGTCAAATTAAGCATAATTAGGAAAAACGGGAAAATACCGGACAATTAAGCACAATTCCATGATTAATTCTAGCACAATAAACTAAGTGAAATCAATAAAATATCGAGTCATCAAAATAGACCACAGTTAGTCTTTTGCACTCCTTGGCAAAACCAAGACGAAAACCAGGGAACAGTCAACGGACATCAGGGAATTGACACAGACTCAGCAGACAGACAACAAAGACTAACAGGGATAGAAACAAACATAATTACACCATTCTCAAGAAATCTGGACAGAGATAAGAAGTAGACAATATCCAGCACTGAATCACAGAAAACAGATACTCAGAGAAATCATCCAAGCAATTCAAGACATGGCAAAATGATCAATCAGTTCAAGAGATGAATCTAAAGCAACAGAACCTCACAGATGCACTATCAGTGTTTCTTTCAAGTGTCTAGGGTAAACAGTGTCAACTCAATGCACTCAAGAAAGCAAGCAACAACAGTCTTGACAAGTCTCTAATAATAACACTCAAAACATATGCATGTTCAAATCAAAAGGTCTTTTATGGATGCAATGGGGTCAAGGAAAAGGAAGGATATAATATGGATGAGAAACTACAAACCAAAAGGAATAGAGGAGCAATGGGGAACAAGTGAAAACACATTCAAATCACACCCAAAACCCTCTAACTCAATCCTCTTCTTGACTCCATTATTCACACAATTTTATTTTTTTTTTAATTTTTCTCATTTTTCTGTATATTTTTTTTTCTTTTTTCTTTCATCTTGTCTCTTTTCTTTTCTCTCTTTTCAGAACACAAATTTAAGAAACAACATACACAACATATTTACAAAACAAAACAAGAAGAGGAACCAACTAGCCAATTC
>NW_014542415.1:0-2203 GCF_000741045.1 Vigna radiata var. radiata | reverse complement strand
GCTCCTTCAAAATAAACATTCAAAAGCCTAGTCTCCCAACGTTCCACAAGCCAAATAACATATATCCAGCAACTAGCCAAAATGCCGAGAGTGATATATTGAGTGACGACTGGAAGGGAATGTTCCTAGGATCATGTGTCCTAAAATTGGGGTAGGGTCCATCCTAAAAAAAATAAAACCCTAGGGTAAGTGTCCTATAATTTTGGGCCCCTCATAATTTTTTAACAATGGCCCAATGTACAAAGGTTTGTCCAAAAAGTTTTAACAATTAAAATACAATATAACTAAAATTTAAAATCTGTAATTGGAGAGTCTTGAATTTATTTGGTGTCCTCCTAATGTCCCAAATTGTGTTTCCAAAATTTTTCCTGAAAATAATAATGCAAATAATTAGCTCAGAAAATTCAAATTAATTAAAATTAGAATTTCCAGTCAAATTAAGCATAATTAGGAAAAACGGGAAAATACCGGACAATTAAGCACAATTCCCTGATTAATTCTAGCACAATAAACTAAGTGAAATCAATAAAATATCGACTCATCACTTGCGCTGCATTTCTTCCATTCGCTGCTCCATCATTCGCCACATCTCAGTATGCTGCTCGGTACTAGCGTTTCTTGTGGTCACCATTGGTTACAATCCTCCGGCCCCACGGTGGGCGCCAAAATGTTTCGGTGGGAAAGGTCTTCCTAGTCTTCCTACACACTTTTCTGTCGTACGTCGATCGATCTCCTACTTCCCTTGCCGAGTCCTCTGCTGATGAATGCTCACGTCCGTTGAATCCAGCCGGGTACTTGCTAATGGCACTCCGACGCTCAAGTCAGTATTAATAATGGGATGAAAAGGTAGAGATAGAGAGAGAAAGTGGAGTAAATTTACATTCAATGGAACCACCTACCTTTGACCCTAGACTCATATTTATAGTTTTCCTCATGGGCCAATGATTAACAAAACCTTAATCACGGCCCAATAGTAGGCCTGTTATAGTTAATCTGGTTTTACCTTAATCCTGAAAGCTTACCAAATTCTAATTTCCATCCTCGGCCGGACGCGCCCGTCGTCCGTCACGACAGCTTTGGTGAGGAATCCGTTCGAACTGGTATCGGATCAGCTCCTTCATGCGAGCGTCCGTCGCTGATCGTTGGTCATCCGACATACGGTCGGTATGCCCGTACGGCGACTTGACGGTTCAACGCCTTGGTCCTACCAGACGTTTCGTCTTTCAACATCTTTTCGAAGAACATTTTTTGTAAGCATGGAGAATGCGGGGTTATCTTGTGACAATAAGAATTCATGTGAACTCTTCAAGGTTTTTCTCACTGATGAGTCGTTATTTCTTGACTATATTTGGTTTATTGCACTCAATTAAATCAGGGAATTGTGTTTAATTGTCCGTTATTTCCCCGTTTGTCCTAATTGTGCTTAATTTGGTCGGAAATTCATATTTTCACTAATTTGGATTTTCTAAGCTAATTAATTGCATTTTTAATTGCAAGGAAATTATTGGAGACATATTTGGGAGCATTAGGAGGTGGCATGGACATTCAAGATTTAATATTTAGTCATTGCAAATTTAATTAAAATTGTAATCTAGTTGATTAAGAACTTTAATTAAGCTTTTGGTGCATTGGGCCCATGTTGGCAAATTTTATGTTAGGCCCAAACTTTGAGGGACATGTGGCATTAAACCCTAGGGTTTCTTAGAGGTGGACCCCACCATTTTGGGTGTGTGGGACGGCATTTAGAGCCAAATTGCTGAGACACACCTTAAGCACACTCCATACTACATTTTGCTTTAGCTTTGCCTTGTATGAACTCTCTCTTGGAGCCTTGGTGTGCCATTTTCGGTTTTCAACCATGAAGGAACAAGATCATGTTTTTCTTCTTCTATTGTTTGGAACAATGCTTGTTCTTGCTTGATGGAATGAAGCTCTACCATTTCTCTCTTTAGATTTTCGTTTTGAAGGTTGAATGCTTGTGTTTGAAGCTTCTTCTTTGCTTTTTCATGGCGATTTCTTTGGTGGAAGGGAGACCCATTGTTCATTTCGGTTTTCTCCTCATTTTGCTGCAGTAATCTCGTTTTTACNTTGAGTTTCTTGGATTGGAGGATGAAAATGGAGTTGTTGTCAAGTTTGGTAGTGAAAAAGGCTTAAGTTGGTGCATGGGTATTGTATTCTTGAGCCATTTTCTTCTAGCATTTTG
>NW_014542414.1:192911-200474 GCF_000741045.1 Vigna radiata var. radiata | reverse complement strand
CGGGCATAATTAGTGTAATTATACTAAACTATATTTATACTATAAAAACTAAACTATTTTTATAAAAAACTGAACTGTACTGTTATACGATTCAATTTAAAAAAATTGAACTTTCCTATTAGCAGTTAACTTCATTTTAACTGTTCCAAATAATAAACCGTACAATACTAACCAAAATAAACTACAATTCTACTTGGCATAGCAAACATACGGAAAATGCATGTTTTTTTTTTCTTTTTTATCTTAAAACTATTTCAGAATAAGTTTGAAAAATTTATTTAAATTTTTAACTTAAATAAAATTTAATTGCATTAATTACATTAAAAAAATTGATAAGAAAAACCTTAGTCAAAATCTACCCCTTTATAAATTTTAGCAGTATAATAATTTTTAGTAAACATAAAAATAATAATAAACAAATATGATATATAATTATGAAAAATAAGATATACAAATATAAATTAATACAAATAACTAAGTTACATGTTTTATGAGAAAAAAAAATTATATCAATTTGTAAATATTAAATGTGTTTTTTTTAATCTTAAAATATTTCAGAATAAGTTTGAAAAGTTTATTTATATTCTTAAATAAAATTTAATGCAGAGATTAGATTAAAAAAATTGATAAGAAAAACCTTAGTCAAAATCTATCCATTTATAAATTGTAATAATTTTAGTAAAAAAGAAATAATAGTAAACGAGTATGATATATAATTATGAAAAGTAGGATATACAGATATAAATTAACACAAATAACTAAGTTACATGTTTTATCAGAAAAAAATAATTCATACTAATTTGTAAAAGTTATTAAATATGTCCTTTTTTTTATCTTAAAACTATTCAGAATAAGTTTAAAAAGTTTATTTAAATTCTTAACTTAAATAAAATTTAATTGCATAGATTATATTAAAAAAATTGATAAAAAAAAACTTTAATCAAAATCTATCCATTTATAATTTTTAATAGTATAATAATTTTTAGTAAAAATAAAATTAAAAATAAACGAAAATGATATATAATTATAAAAAGATAGATATACAAATATAAATTAATATAAATAACTAAGTTACATTTATGAGAAGAAAATAATTCATATCGATTTGTAAATAGTATTTAATGTGATTTTTCTTTTGTCTTAAAAATATTTCAGAATAAGTTTGAAAAGTTTATTTAAATATTTAAAATATTTTTTTTAAATTGTTCTTTTAGAAATTTAATTTAGGATATTTGTTTATTTAAAATCAGTTTTCAATAAGTTATTTGATAAAAACATAAATAGTAGTGAAGCTGGAGTTTGTTTTAACCAAGTTGGATTTTTTTAGAGTTTCAAAACAGTTAACTAAGTTAACTGAACTACTAATATAAAAGTTCAATTTTTTTAAATTGAATTACAAAACAGTACAATTCAGTTTTTGATAAAAATAATTCAGTTTTTATAATATAATAGAGTATGGATAATCTACAGTTTAGTATAGTTAAGTTAATTATGCCCGACTCTACTTATAAAACTGATTGATACACCATCATGTCTTGCATTCATGTCATTCTTTTTTCTTATGTTCACCCTTTTCCATTAGCAAGCGAATACTGCTACAGTACCAAATTTGCCATTTCACATCGTTTAAGTTGAATGGTAGCCCACTTTAGATTCAATTTTACGACCAAAAGGAGTAAAACGGAATTACAAAGAAAGAAAAATAAGTAATTATGAACTACGTCTCACCAGTTGAGTGTGGAAGGTTCATTGCACTGATGCTTCTAATTCTGGATTTGGAAGAAGGCCAAACAGGAGAACCATCATTTCAAATGACCACATTTCCAAGATGTTCGAGAAATATAAATAAAAATTGGAAAAAGAAACCCAGTGTAGGATTGGGAAAAACAATATAACTTTGACATGAAAGAGTGTTGATAAAATTGTGTGAAGAGGAATTGCGAGTGTAAGAAAAGAAAAGATGCCATGCAATATGCCTCTTTTGAAAATCCAATCCATGTTTTTGAACATGAAGGAGAAAACTTGACATAGAGTATCAGGATGAAGACATTTATCCAGTAGGATATAGCATTTGCTATGGCAGGCAGCTCTTCTGTTCCCCAATCCAGATTTGAATACCATGGTCCAACATATAGCCATATGGAGTAAAGTAGTTACTCCAGAACTTAACACCATTGGAAATATAATATCTTGAGTTTGCAAAAATCTGTTTAGGCACTGAAGAAGGCCATAGGCAAAAAAGGCTTGGAATCATAAGCCAAACGTATTGTCCAGCTTCTGCAGATATTTCAGGAAAGGGCAAGTAGAATGGATCCTCTGTTTGCCCAAATAAATGCAAGGCGTCTGCTAACAATCATAAGAACAGGCATAGCCCTATGCATGTGTATGCCTAACATATAGTGCTGCTTTGCTCCATGTGATTGGCCACACAAGGTATATGTGTTGTAATAATGTTAGATTATTGCAAAAGAAACGTTGCTCAATGGTAATATTCCAACAGTTAAATTTTTAAGTGCTGCAACGGTCAAATTATTTATTGGTTTTTATTATCTTTTCTTGATTTTATTCTTACCTAGCTCTATAAATAGATAACTCTTTCTCCATTCCAAAACACAATCAAAATCAACCTTCTCTCTTTCTCTTTTCTTCTTTTCCTTTTCTAAAATTATTCTAGATTAATTTATACTCTTTATAGAGTTTCTTGCTAGTTCTGTGATCCTCGAATACATCTCGAGAAGTTCCTGTTGTATCCTGGGGGACTTGCGCAATACACTGCGGGATTGCTAGTTCTGTGATCCTCGAATACATCTCAAGAAGTTCCTGTTGTATCCTAGGGGACTTGCGCAATACACTGCGGGATAAGTCCTGTGATCTACACGCCTCAGGAAATTGCGGTTTGAGTTTTGGTCAGTATTTTTTACAATAATCTTAAGGACTTATGTTTCAATTTTGTTGCTGTCAAAAGAAAAAAAGGTATGTGAATCTAACCATATTTTATTATTGATAATTGTAGTTGTTAATTTTAAATACTTTGAAAAACAATGTGATGTCTATGTTCTAATTGGATGATTCATGATGTTTTTTAAACAAATTTGGAAAGAGAAATTTTTAAGAAGATATGTAATANCAATTAAGGTTGATATTTAATTAAGATTATAAACAAATTAGGGTTGAGATTCCTTACTAATTATAATTATGAGAAGCTAACCTGATGTGTGATTATATATGTGATTGTCTTATGTGTGATTTTATGTATAATTATCAGTATAAATTTAAATACTGTGATCAGTGATTAAATGCTCATGAATACGTTATTGAATTATATTAGATTTTGTAGCCTGTTGATATTAATGGTGGAGTTACATTTTAGGTATGGTAGAGCTATATTTTATAAAGCTTTTAAGAGAAGTTTAAATAAAACTTATATATAATGAAAATAAGGTTTTCCTTTGATTATAATCAGAAACCAAATTAGGAAATTTTAAAGTTATGATTATGATTCTCTTTTACTAAGAAATAAATTAAGGGTTATAATGTTAATTATAATTAACACCAGTGGGAGAAGGGTTTTCATTGAATTACAATTAGAATTATAATTAAGAATTTATAAGTGGTTTAAATACAATGGAAGGGAGCAAATCTAAGGATTGAAAGATTTGTGTTTAATTGTGGAAGGAATTTACTTTCCTTGAGAGAAAGAAATAATTTGATTTCTTCTAATCATAATTAAGAATTGATTAGGAATAGGGTTTTCCTTTTATAAGGAAATTAAAAATTAATTAATGATACGTTCTTTTAATTATAAATAAATGGCATTGATTATATTATATGTTAATAGCCTTAAGCCATTGAATTCTATAATTGAATTCGATAATTGAAGATTGAACTCATGTAATTGGGAATTACGTGATTGAATTCTGTATCATAATTCTGTAAATTATAATTTCTTTGTTTTTTTTTAAGGATATAATAAAGTTAGGGTTTTATTAAGGAAAAAAAAAAGGGAAATGTGGAATTGTTTTCGAGTTGGAGTTTTCTTTCATTTTGGACCCAACATTGGAAGGGGAGTCAGACCTAGTTTTGAGGGGTCATTTTCTTCTTCCCCGGTCTCACGCAAGGAGACTTTCTCCTTCCTCTCATCTTTCCTAATTTTTCTTTGCGAGTATGATCAACGAGAGTGTCGAGTTGGAGGCGAAAGGCCAATAATGGCAATGGGCGTGTCCAATTGGTGTCCGTGGTGGGTCACAACAACATCTCTTCGTGACGGTAGGTATGACCGCGACAGCGTCGAGATCGTGGAAGCATGCTCCTTCAGAGCAAACCGTGATGAGGGTCGTACCTTTCCTTACGGTGGTGAGAGTTCACAGAGGCCACCGGCTACGTGTTCTGAGGACTTTGGGTTGCTACAGGTTAAACCTATTGGGTCTAGAGATCCCATAGAATCTATTCAGTTTATATAATTTTAGATGTTACAATCATAAGGAAGGGAGATAGTATATTACTATTCCAAGAACAATATAATGAGAAACTTCTTAAGAAGTTTGAGTATTATGATTCCAAACCTATGAGTACTCCTTATGATCCTAACTCTAAATTAATGAAAAATAGAGGAAAATTATTATCTCAGCCTCAGTATGCCCAGATAATTAGGAGCTTACTACACTTAATGAGCTTTTCTAGACCTGATATTGCTTATGCAATAAGTAGACTGAGTAGGTACACTCAATGTCCAAATCAAGAACATTGGGATGCACTTGTTAGGCTTATGAGATACTTAAGAGATTAAATGGATTATGCCACTGAATATAGTGGATTTCCCATTGTACTAGAAGGGTATAATGATGTTAACTGGATCTCTGATTCAGGCGAGACAAAATCCACTAGTGGTTATGTATTCACACTTCGGGGTGGTGCGATTACATGGAGGTCAGCCAAACAAACAATTATTGCGATATCATCAATGGAATCTAAGTTTGTCGCTCTTGAGATGGCTGGTAGTGAGGCTGAGTGGTTGAAAAACTTCTTAGCGAACATTCCACTAGGAATGAAACCAACCCCATCGATGTCAATACACTGTGATTGCCAATCGGCAATAGCTATAGCTAAAACCAAGAGTTACAATGGAAAAAATATATATTCAATTGAGACACAATTTGGTGAAGCAGCTACTAAAGAGTGGAACTATTTCTATTGACTATGTGAAGTCAGAACGGAATCTAGCAGATCCTCTAACAAAACCCTTGGGAAAAAATATGATTTTAGAAACATTGAGGGGAATGAGACTTAAGCCACTTGCAAACAAACAAGTGATGGTAACCTGTTAGGACTTTGGCAAGTGTACCAAATCGTTTCAAGTAATAAAACCGGTAAGACCGGATATCGTTTCCCAAGAAACTCGTTGCACTAGACAATTGTATAATTTCTAACTAACCTAGACTAAAGAATGTTTCCATAATTTAAGTTTTAGTGCAATTAAAGTAATTATAAAACGTAAATGATAAAAGTGATCTTAAGCACTCAAACACTTTGAAATGGAGAGATTAGAAATGAAATGGAATGATATTGTTGGGGGTATGATTTCACCTACTTCACTCTTATGTATANAAAATCACTTCCTCTTCATTAATATGTCAATGTCAATCTACTAGTTTACTCAAACCCCAATCCCTTGGTAGAAAGAGCCTAGACTTTCTCATTAGACTTCAATCCCTTGGAAAACCTAACGATTAGTTCCACATTAAGAAATGAGACTTTAAGGCAACCAAAGGTCCTAGTTCTATCCCTAGAAACTATTTCCTTTAGGTGTTTAACCCAAGTCAAGATTTACCCAACATTTCCCAATATCAAGTAAACCCTAAAATCATTTTATGGGTAGCAACCTCACAACAAGCATTAAGAGAAGAAATTAAACACTAACAATCAATGAAAGAGGCATATATTCATTCAAACCAAAATGATTTACATAAGAGTTTAGTGGTTACATCAATCCCCCAACAACAATGAAACTAGCTCTCCATGAATGGAGAGCTTGAGCTTACAACAATGGTGGAAATGGAAGAAGAAAGGAGACCCAAGGATGAAGAAGGAGTGTTCCCACAGCTCCAAGCTGCCTCCAAGAGCTCCAAAACGAGAGAAAACGAGTCTGGGTGCCAAAAGATCCCAAGCCCCTCGCGTTTTAGGCTTAAAAAGACCTAAGTTTTCCACATCAGCATTGCCACCGCACAGCTGCACCTCAGCTGCACCCCAGCTGCAGCTTTCCAGAGAGCAGGGCGCTCAGCTGCACCCCAGCTGCACCTCAGCGACAACCTTCCAGAGAGCAAGGCGCTCAGCTGCACCCCAGCTGCACCCCAGCGACAGCCTTCCAGAGAGCAGGGCGCTCAGCTGCACCCCAACTGCACTCCAGCTACAGCATTCCAGAGGAGAATGGGGCCCAGCTGCACCCCAGCGGCAACATCAATCTTTGCTCAATATTTCCTCTTTTACATTCATTCTTGCTTCTGTGGTTCTTCCATTCGTTGGTTTGGCCAACAAGCTTTGTGTACATGATCTAACAACCAAAAAGTGGGGATTAGTGAAACAATTTAAATGAATTCAACTAAAGATGTAGCTACTTAGAAACTTAACAAATTAAGGCATAAAGAAGGTATAAAGCTAAGAAAGAGTTGACATTTTCTCTCAATTCACTAGTGAAATCATAGCAAAATATGTCATTATCAACTCCCCCAAACTTAGAACCTTGCTTGTCCTCAAGCAAAAGGTATCTGACTCTCACACAAAAAATATTTTCACAGACACANCAGAATCCACAATACTTGCTTGACTTGAAACGACTAGAAATGTGTAACAGATGAGCCTTCCACAGTGGTGCTCACAATACATTCAATCAGTCAAATGCCGCATTTTAAAAGAGATCAACAATCATGGCAAAATGCTTTACTTAATGATGTAGAACCAATCCTCACCCAAGGTAGTGTTTCACTCTCATGCACTGGTGTATGAAGATGTGTATCTATCACTCAACTATCACAATGTCACATAAATCAACTTTGCCATTCGTTTCAATCAAATTAAACACATTCACAAGCAAGTCAACATCACAAGGACTTTCATTGGCTTGTATTGAGGTTGGGCTAAGAAAGAAACATGGTTTTTATGGATAACAAAGCACCTTGAGCTAAGAGATTAAACAATTCCAATCATGCATGTAAGTTTCTCTTTTGCTTCACTTAAGTTGCAACCACTTTCTGACTTATAGCCCAACTTTCTTTCATTCAATTCTTTTTCTTTATCTTTTTCTTTCTTCTTTTTCCTCATTTTTTTTATTTTTATTTTTCTCAATTCACCCTTACATAACAAACTCCCCCAAACTTTAAACCATTCTCCTGCAGCAAACATGAATTCTCTATTCAGCTCAAGGTAGGGAAATCAGGGAATTTTCATTAGGTTTGAGGTTCAAAGAGGGCAAACATCTTTCATTAAGGTCCAAGAGGTTTGTATTGGCTTATTTGAGGTAGAAGAAAAACATGGCCTTGATCATGTGTGACAAGCAAGCAAATTATTCAA
>NW_014542414.1:187926-190026 GCF_000741045.1 Vigna radiata var. radiata | reverse complement strand
AAAAAAAAAAACATCAACGTAACATCACTTACCACATCTCACCTAACAATATATATTCAACTCTTCATTTTTCAATAAAAGAAAAGAAAAAAAACTACACCTACACTACCCAACGTCCCATCACTAGAAAATATGAAAATCAAAATGAAAGTAAATCCTCTTATCTGTTCCAGCTAAGAAAACTAAATCCCTTTTTTTCCAATTGCAAATGGAAGCAAACTTTAATAATAATAAAAAAATGCATGAAGAAAATTGAAAGCAATGCATTGAATGTAATAAAATAAACGTGCTGCAATGTGTTTTAATCTCAAAGTAAATACAAGAAAAGCTAGCTAACTACGCCTATGCCTCCAAACGTCCCATCACTCCCTTTTCTTCACACTTTTGAAAACAAAATGGAAATAATTGAAGAAATGGATTCTAGCTTCCAGTAGCCGTGAATCAGCACATACTTTTCTTCATTCCAAAGCTAAAAGTGAAATATATCTCCTTCATTTAATAAAGAAAATTCTAAGGGAAGACAATAAATGCTGCAGCTAATGAAACATAAGAGCAAAATGCTTTCTTCATTGAATGCAAGGAGCTAAAACCGTGAACCTCTCATCCAAAATCCAAATGCCATGCCATTGTTCCAAGAAAAGAGAGAAACGTTCCACCAAAAGCTTTTTTGCCGAGAATCAGACCAAAGTGTGACGGTTGGCTCCTTATTCCTAGTACCATGAGTCTTTCTAAATGAGGTGGGGTCCACCTACTTTGCAAAATCCTAGGTGCCATGTGTTCATATTTACAATTGGGCTTAAGCTATTCTACCAAAATTAGCCCATAATGCAAAGAGTTTGTCTAAAAACTTTAAACAATTAAATTTACAATGTAACTAAATTTAAAAGGACAAAATTGGGAGTCTTGAATTATTTTGTCTCCTCTCAATGCTCCAAAATATATCTCCAAAATTTTCCTAGCCAATTCATCTGAATTTCCTGGGAGACCACACTTATTCCCAAAACAATTCCGAAGCTCCAAAATTCCCTAACAAAATTTTCCCTGCAATTAAAAATGCAATTAATTAGCTCAGAAAATTCAAATTAACTAAAATAAGAATTTCCGATCAAATTAATCATATTTAGGAAAAACGGGAAAATACTGGAAAATTAAGCACAATTCCCTGATTAATTCTAGCACAATAAACTAAGTGAAGTCGATAAAATATCGACTCATCAGTTTGAAAAACAAGTTTGGAGCCAAAATTGGCACATAACCAGTTGTATAGAAGCATGTAGCTTGATAAAACATGTAAAACAAAAGGTTAGCAGCAAGCCCCACTTATAACAGAACCAAATTACAGAGAAAAAAGGAGTGTTGTCCTGGTGTGCCATAGCTGGGCTGCACAGGTTTTGTGCAGCTAAGCTCAGAGTGCTGTCCTGGTGCACCATAGCTGGGCTGCACAGGTTTTGTGCAGCTAAGCTCAGAGTGCTGTCCTGGTGCGCCATAGCTGGGCTGCACAGGTTTTGTGCAGCTGAGCGCCATATCAGAAAAATGTAGAAAAAGCCCTCTGCTGGTATAGCGCGCAGGTGCAGCGCAGGTGCAGCTGAGCGGTAGTCTGCAGAGTTTATTTTTGTTGCATTTTGGGCTTTAAATCTTGGATTTTCAACATTCGCATGCATTCAATCTCTTTCAAACTAAATGATCATGTTTCTACTACTTAAAAACAACAAGAATGCACCATGAAAACAATCAAATGCATGAATCTAAAATGTGAATGACAATGCACCTAACTAAACATGTTAAGACCATGCTTTTACACAAAGCATATATCTAACTAATTCAAAACACATCATTGCACCCTAAATGTTCTAGAACACATCAACACAAACAAAAAATACTCCAAAACATACTCTTTCACAACAACACTCAACAACAACAACCATGCAACTAGAAANAACATATAAGTTAAAATGCAAACTAACATGCTCCAAAAGAACCAAATCAAACTAAAAAACTCTAACTCAAATTCAAACAGTCAAAACACACTCAAACAACAAAATTACACACAAGAGAAGGTTAGAAAGCTGGGTTGCCTCCCAGTAAGCGCTTGTTTAACGT
>NW_014542414.1:175125-184016 GCF_000741045.1 Vigna radiata var. radiata | reverse complement strand
ACATTCCAGAGGAGAATGGGGCCCAGCTGCACCCCAGCTGCACCCCAGCGACAACATCAATCTTTGCTCAATATTTCCTCTTTTACATTCATTCTTGCTTCTGTGGTTCTTCCATTCGTTGGTTTGGCCAACAAGCTTTGTATACATCATCTAACAACCAAAAAGTGGGGATTAGTGAAGCAATTTAAATGAATTCAACTAAAGATGTAGCTACTTAGAAACTTAACAAATTGAGGCATAAAGAAGGTATAAAGCTAAGAAAGAGTTGACATTTTCTCTCAATTCACTACTGAAATCATAGCAAAATATGTCATTATCATAACCCAACCTTTGTGATTGGAGATCCCATGAATAAGGTTCATATGGGTAAAAACAAGTCACTTGTTAGTTCTGATAGCATTTTTGAGAGGTTAAACTTTGTCATTAAAATTCTGTGGGAAATTTATTTAAACAAAGTTTTTAATGATTTTCATATCCCTTATGGGTGGTGTATGATTTGCAGCATACACTTGATGAAATCACCTATATGATTGTCGAGTGGGGCCGCTTGCATGAGATCTTGGCATGATCTCTAGAGCACTCATGAATACCGGGCATGCGCATGGCCTATTTAGCGCAACACAACGATAACAGCAAGGATTATGGGGGTGTATTGTGATTGATAAACCTCTAACACACGTCAAGTGTCTTTGGTTCATATAGTTTGCTATACCAACTACACTGTGTGTTAAGTTTCTCAATCTAAGACTGGTTCATATAGCTTGCTATACCAGCTCTAATGCATTACATCCTATGACACCCAGGATAAAAGTTTTTTTTTCTCAATTTTCTTTTCCAATAAGTAGGGGATTGTTGTAATAATGTTAGATTATTGCAAAAGAAACGTTGCTCAACGGTAATATTCCAACAGTCAAATTTTTAAGTGCTGCAACGGCCAAATTATTTATTGTTTTTTATTGTCTTTTATTGATTTTATTCTTCCCTAGATCTATAAATAGAGAACTCTTTCTCCATTCCAAAACACAACCAAAATCAACCTTCTCTCTTTCTCTTTTCTTCTTTTCCTTTTCTAAAATCATTCTAGGTTAATTTATACTCTTTATAGAGTTTCTTGCTAGTTTTGTGATCCTCGAATACATTTCGAGAAGTTCCTGTTGTATCCTGGGGGACTTACGCAATACACTGCGGATAAGTCCTTAAGGACACACATCAGGAAATTGCGGTTTGAGTTTTGGTCAGTATTTTTTTACAACAATATGTTGGTTAGACTCCTTTGTTACCTTTGACCGTTCGGTCTTGTATTGATGAGCGTTCGGTCTTATTTCGTTTGTACTTGTGGTGACCATTTGGTCGTTAGCTTGTGTTCGACCTCGTCTTTTAATGATCGAACGGTCTTATGCAGTGACCGTTCGGTCATTCGGTGTTGTTTTCTGTTTTGTTTGTTGTTGCTGCTTGAGCTGGTTAGTGTAGTCAACTTTTGTTTTTTTGGAATAATCAATCAGTTTAATATTGAAATATTCAAATTTTTTTCTTCATGTGTTTTCTCTCTTATTCTTTCTTCTCTAGGCTTTCTGGGTTTTTTTTTTTGGTTTTTTCACGTGTGAACCCAACAATATATAAAGCACTAGCCATCCCCACCTCTTTGAACAAAAACACAAACATATGTCAGAGAAAAAAATACGTCAAACCATTCATTGATGCCATGAACTAGATTGTGTTTTGAATTATATTGAACCCAAGAGTACCATTTTGCGAAACAAAAATAAACTTTTAGGTGCTTGGGACAGAATTGAAAGCACAACCAAATTATTGAGAAGAATGTAAGCACAACCAAATTATTGAGAAGAATGTTAGTGCCTGTAGGGCGACCTCTATATAAAGGATCACTTTTGATGCATAACTGTACTATACCCTGGTAACCAATAGGCTAAAGAGAATCTGAAGCCAAAACAGGCAACTGACCGACTATCAGTTAAACACTAATCAGGAAAAGTAAATACATTAATGGCCAATTAATACATTTAATGGCCATATTGAATACGAATATACGCTATTTATGAGTGATTGACAGGTCATATTACACGAGAATATGATATTAGTGGACAGTTAATAGGTATATTAGCAAAGTACTATTGGATTTGATTGTCTGGCTCAATGATTAATCAATGTGCTTGACTACCACAAGCCTTATAAATATACTTTTGATGTTTAGGTAAAATAACCTTGATCTATCCTAATAAAATATAGACATCTTTATAAAACATATCAGACATGAGCGTCAGAGTGTCTTTTGCTGGTCAACCACCCATTGGAGAATTGCGCTCTCAGAAAGGATTAAGCGATCGAAAGATAGCAGAGAAGGAACGAGGACCGACCCCCGGACCAATCCAACCCAAACATAATGGCGCCCACTGTGGGGCCGAGCGGCATCTCGCTAAAACTGCAAGGAACCAAGGCGAGGGCTCGGTCTCGACATCGCCACTTCGAATCAACACCGAGAACTTTCAACGAAGCAAAAGCTACACAACGTGGGTCATCATCTCTACGTGAAATATCATCGAAAAGATAAATATTTTTGAAATATGAATATTTCATATGAAAATAAAATAATAAAAATTTTGTCAGTATATTATTCTATAGCAATATTTGAGTTTTATGATAAACAACGGTAAAATCCAAATATCTAATTGATATAAGATATTGTAATAACTATTTTATATAGATATTAAATATATATATATATATATATATATATATATATATATATATATATTTCTCGTAATAAAAACGTTGGATACAAAAAATTATTTTTACATAAGCCAATAATTAAGCGATGGCAAATAGCATCTTTATTTTCAGGAACCACTTGATGAATAGATAAAAATATATAACATCATTATCATTCTATTTAAAGTCTAAGACTTAGACTAATGTCTTATAGCACCATTGGCTAATGTTTATTAACTCCTACACTTGTCTCTTACTTATTTGTTGTCGAAAACCACCTGGATAATTCTATTGCAGGTCATGGTATATCTTAATTCCAGGAAAAGTGATCAATTTGAAGCTAAATAGATATATGTCATTCATGAAATACAACAAAACCCAGGAGACGCTCTCCGAGAACCCCTGGTCCTAAACCGAGCGGTGAGGTTCTATACGGACTCACTCTCATCCTAAATTGAGCGGTGAGGTTCTATACGAACTCACTTTCATCCTAAACTGAGCGGTGAGGTTCTATACGGACTCACTCTCGTCCTAAACCGAGCGGTGAGATTCTATACGGACTCACTCTCATCCTAAACCGAGCGGTGGAAACATTCTTCGCGAACTCTCACTCTTGTCCCAAACCGAGTGGCAAAGTCTCGTCATCAAAACCTTTGGTAATCAATCTTTCCCACCAATTTAAATTCGTGCGACATACTTAAACCCCTGCAAACAACTGTTCGAGGCTTAGGGGGCTTAATGTATACCCTGGTGACTAATCGGCTAAGGAAATTTGGAGTTAAAACAGACAACTGACCGACTGTCAGTTAAACACTAATAAGGAAAAGTAAATACATTAATGACCAATTAATACATTTATTGGCCATATTAAATACGAATATACGCTATTTATGAGTGATTGACAAGTCATATTACACAAGAATATGGTATTAATGGACAATTAACAGGTATATTAGCAAAGTACTATTGGATTTGATTGTCAGACTTAATGATTAATCAATGTGTGCTTGCACAAGCCTTATAAATATATTATTGACGTTCAGATAAAATAACTTTGATATACCTTAATAAAATATAGACCTCTTTATAAAACATATCTGAATTGAACACCACCCATTGAAGAATTACGCTCCCAGAAAGAATTAAACGATAAAAAAAGAATAAAAAAAGTAGAAGGACCGACCCCAGAATTATTGAGAAGAATGTTAGTGCCTATAGGGCGGCCTCTAAATAAAGGACCATTGATGGATAACCATTCAGAAGGAATTTTCCCCGTAGAGTAACCCAGTCTTTATCTGTTGCCTGCAAACTTCAGAACACATCAGCTTTGTTGAGTGACTGGAAAAAATGTTAAAGGAGCGTGCTAACGTTATAATGTCAATAAAACATACTACAACAAGTTTCTTTCAAAATTCAAGAACAATAACCAACCATGTTATGCATAAGATTTTACGTGAAATATAGTGACAGAAAAATAAGACAGATACTATGCAATGCCTATACTGTTTTTTAAGATTTGGTGCTTGGATCCACAAAGTAGCACTTAGCAATAGAGACATTGTTTCCATAAATTCTAACCAAAGCAGTGTCCTCATAGACCACCTTCCGCTGCATTAGAAAATTTTATTAAAATGAGTGAAAAAAATTGTGTTTAGTTTCACTTTCACCATCCTTATTTATTCGTTGCAATATGAGAGGAAGAAAAAGAAAAAGAATTAAATTGTGATGTTTACGAGAAAAAAAAGAGTCAATTGATAATTCTGAATTTATTTGTTAACAAAATAGTAATAATACCATGATATATTTTTATATTTATTTGATATATAATATAAGGATAAAATGATTTAAAAATGTAAAGTTTTATAGTTTTTTTTTAAAAAAAAAGAAATAAAAAATAAATTAAAATAATGTAAAATGAATATAAAAAATTTGTGTTAAAAAATATTTTAAAAAAAAATCACTCCATCAATAAAATTTATAAATAAAAGCTTTATCTACAAATTTTATTCATCGATAATTTAGTGATAAACATTATTGACTATTAGTTAGTAAAGTATTTTATAATATATATATATATATATATATATATATATATATATATATATATATATATATTATAATAAATTATATGAACAACGACAATATTAGTGAATATTAATGAAAATGAAGACATTGATTGGAAGTATATGCGAAAAAGGTTGCATTGGATGTTTATCTCACCATTGTGCTCTCGAACTGTTCATTCATTGTCCTTCCTTATTAACCTGTCACTTTCTAGAGTGAATCTTTAAATAGACAAACCATATAATATATTGTAATCTTCTAATAAGTATTATAAAAAGTTAAAAGTTTTATAATAGGTAATTGGGTTCATCCATACATAAAGGGCAACTGCAAACTCCAGGATCGAAGAGAATTAAAATAAATTTAAAAATAAAGTTTTTATGTTTACTAATAAAACAAATTATATTAAAATATTATAATTTTAGAAAATTTAAAAAAAAAAGTTTAAGAATGCAGCGTTTTCACTAATAAAATAAATTATTGTAAAATTACTAATAATTTATGATAAAAAATATTAGTACTACTTTTTTTTTTAAACTCTTTTATTTAAAAAATCTAAAACAAAAATTTGAAGTCGGTCCTACGTATATTAATATATTTCTTTTAAAGTGGGATAACAAGAGTGCAATAACAAACATGATATCAACAAATCAAATCCCTATACATATTCCTAATAGCAGGATCACAAGGAGTGGAATAATACTTACGTACCTATTCTATAAAAAAGAAAGATTAAATAGATTTGGTGGTTCCTATTTTGATGGTTTTCTTCAAGTAAGTTTCTGTATTTTCAAAATGATCAATACGGTCTCTGATTTGGAAAAATTAGAGCAATTAAGTCCATTCCGTTAACTTTTCTGGACGGCGTTAAAAATCGTGTTTGCTGGCAGGGGAGATGTCATTTTCCAAAACACGTGGCACATAACCACTTAATAACGTAGACTTAAATTATTTGTTTAGGATTAAAATAAAATAAAAAAACGCATGCTTTAAGTTTAAGTAAAGGTTAATCCAATTAGTTAATCCAACCCAAATTTTTCAGTCAAACCAAAATTGCCTGCCCAACCCAAACCAAGGACTCCTCAGTCAAAATGGAACTGCCAACGCCCGTCGCCACCCTATGGCGGCATCCTTCAGCCCTCCATTGGCGCCACCTGTGCATCTAACAATAACCACCACTGAACCCAGAATCGCGAAATCAAATTCAAGAAACGGAAAGGAGGTAAACCCACCCCTAATCACGATCATCAGAACAATCCCTAAAGCCCCAAATTGAATGCGAAACCCCGCTGTCGATCTGCAAAAAAGAATAAGAATTCCAGCCCAAATTTGAATTTAGAAAGGAAGCCAAAATTTCACAAACCAAAATCCTAATTCAACCCTAACAGGAAACACGAAACAAAACGCAGAACAGAAGTCCCAAAACACTGAAATCACCACGGTCTCCCTCCTTGCGCCGCGACCTAGACCGGAGGGAAGGAGACGAAACAAAACGGCCAATGTGCCTTCGTGCCGTTGCCGCGCCATCACCGCGCTTTCATCGAGTGTGCATGTAGTGGAGGCCAGCCCCTCTTTGGGGATCTCGTTCAGAGAAGAGACTTTGAGTCTCGTTTGACTGAAATGTTAGAATGGGTAGGGGAAACATAACCCCTAAGTTCTGCTGCTGAGAATCCTTGGGCCAGATCTGGTTCCTTTCACTTCGCAACCGCCACCACAACCTTCGCATCATTCCTTCCAAATTCATTGTTTATCGCTTTGATTCATTGGTTTTTCAACTTTTACGAACATTCTCTTCTTGTTGTGTATTTGATTTCTGTTAGTGAGTTTTGTTGTGGAAAGGTCGTTTGAGGCATGGGAAGAGGTGCAGCATCACGGGCAGGACTTGGCTGACCGGCTTACCTAGGGTTTCAGCGGATTGATTCATATGCATATGAATCCTCCGCAATTTGTGTGGCCGATCTCTCCGTAATCGAAGCTCTTTGATCTGGAGTTTCCAACGCAGAGCTTCGGGAAGAGGGATTTCGCTTTGGCGACTCAAGAGTACGGGATCAATGGCGTGTCGACGATTTTTGACATCGGGAACAGAATCGGGCAAGCTGGGGCGGACTTTGGGGCCAGCTTGAATGGCCTGGTTCAACAGTTTTTCTGGTCGTTGTCGGGGCTAGTTCCAGTGCTAGTTCAACAGCTTGAATGGCCCTTGAAGCATGAGGAGAGTTCCAGTGCTCTTTAACCAATTTCTCCAATTCTTTAAAGCACGTGTTTTTTTTTTTTAATTTTAATCCTAAACAAACAATTTAAGTCCACGTCATTAAGTGGTTATGTGTCACGTGTTTTGGAAAATGACATTTCCCCTGCCAGTAAACATGATTTTTAACGTTGTCCAGAGAAGTTAACGGAATGGACTTAATTATTGTAATTTTTCCAAATCAGGAACCAAATTGATCATTTTGAAAATACAGGAACTACTTGAAGAAAACCAGCAAAAATAGGGACCACTTAATCTATTTAACCAAAAAGAAAAAAAGAAAAATTGTTCTATTGTTCATTTACTTACTATGTGGTCGTTGAATATTTTAAAAAAATATTTGCGTTTTTTTGTTTGTATTTGTGATATTTATGGATATCGAAAATATTTTTATATTTTATTAATTTTAAACAAAATTATCTAAAATCAATTTTTAAATTATAAACTCAGATAAAAGAATTGTTTTAAAATGTAATTTAAATTAAATTAGTTACTAAAACATTAATGCAAAGAAATTTCATCTTTTCAAAACATAAATTAAAAGAATTTCATTAAAATATAAATTTTTAAAAAAATAATCCTTATTTATTTAAATATTATAAATCTAAATAAAAATATATAAAAATTACAAACAATTATTAAGTTACATAATGTCCTTCATCCTTTTGAGAGAATATCAAATTGATTCCTTTTGTTTGTGTGTCTCAATTTGGTTCTTGATTTTAAAAAATTTGATGCAATGTGATCATTTTCATTAATATTTCACTAACACTGTTAAAAGTTGTAAAATGTTTGTTCTCTTCTAAATTAAAATCAAATTTAATTTTTATATAAATGTTATGTAAATACTTTTAGTAAAATTGATTTTTCTATTCGATATTTTTAACAAAATTAATTTTGTTTTAATTTAATTTTTACATTGAATTTATATAAATTAATATTTTTTTTAATTTATATTTTACATCAATTTTAAATAAATTTCAATGTAAAATGTAACATTCCAAAATATGTGTATAATTCATATCAAGTGGAATGCAACATATTATAATAATAGAAAGCAGTTAAGAGTAGTAGCAGATGAAGTGTATATAATACAGTCATCCAAAATATGATATAAGCTCTACATAACAGCATAGAGTCTTTCAAAAAGAAGAAAAGGAAAGAAGACCAAGTTATATACAATAGATCTAACTAAACTATACTACTCTGCATCATCANCAGTATCAGGAACATCTGGAACGTCTAGTAGCTGCTCCAGTGGGGCCTCTGAAACTTCTGCTCACATCCAATTAGGATGATCATTGCAAAAGAAAACAAGCACAAACAAGACAGACANCAAACAAAGCAAGGGTAAGCTAGAATTCAAAAGAATACAAATCAATTTAAATTGAACAAAGTAAAAGAGTCATACAAGCAATTGCAATCATAGAAGGACGACTTTAATAAATTATGAGTTATAGTTTTATTAGGTAGTGTTAGACTTAGACTCGTCCGGACCCGGAATGAATATCGAGCTATGGCGGGTTATGCACTTGTGGTGGCCTCTACTACTTTGCAAAGCCAATTGCTATGGGTTCCACCCTACCACCACAAGGTTAGTCCGTTATCACTCACCTTGGCCTATATAAAATGGAGACAACCAAGACTAGGACCTCCTACTACTCTCACCACATGAACCAATCTTCTCTAAGTGAGATTGAATAGTCATTAGAGTATTAAGGAAAACCCCCAAGACTGAGCTACCTATATTCATTCCAGAACTTAATTTGATCTCACCTAGAGATGTACTTAAATCACATTACATTCCATACTAACTTTACTTACTTTCATACTTTTGATTTCATACCATGAATGT
>NW_014542414.1:160821-174840 GCF_000741045.1 Vigna radiata var. radiata | reverse complement strand
TTTAGGCCTTTTGGTGAACTTTGGACACTCCTAACTCGAAATACAAGTTGAATCTAACTTGTTTGAAGTCTCACACACCATCCTAACTCAAAACTCTAAGAGATATATGCAAGGAAATTGGATCTAAAACTCTAATATGATTCACCTAGGAGCTCAAACTCAAATCTACCACTTGTAATCTGTTTTTGGCTGGTTTAAGATTCTTAACACGTCAAAAATGATTCATCTAAGTGATCTAGATGGCCTAAAACCACTCCTAGTCCCAAATTCACGAAATCACTACCCAAGTTCCCTAAATTGACTCTAATGTTGAAGTTAACTTAGCCATTTGCTTACAACCTACAGAAACTGAATACTCACCCTTAAACCATAAAATTCTCATTACACACATAGTCATACAATTCAAAATTAATCACCTATTAGTTCATACCAAACACAGACCATAATCATCTATATCACACATGCACTTTTCATTCGGTTCAACAGTAAGGTAATTCTTCAATTTATTCATACATGCATAAAAAATATAATAGTTCTACCAAAAAAAAATCAAACAATGATATCATTATTTTCCAATCAAGAACTTAGAATCTAGCTTCCCTTACTTGGATTCTGCCCAAAACGGTTCAAAGCTCGCTACTCAGGTTTCGACTTTGCGGAATTTTTGCCCCCAACCCTAAGGATCACAAATTTGTGATCAAAACAGATTTTAAAATTGAAATTAGAAATGGGAATGAGAATTGAATCGAAAAGGGGAAAGTAGGAACCACATGCAATCTGCTGATTGCATGTTCTAGGATTTAGAACAATGAGGAGAAGGGGAGAATCACTTACCCCTTTTGAATCTTAGGATGAGTTCGGTGCCACTTGAAGTTCTTGAGGTTCAGATGCTTCAGGTGAGTCTAGAAAATGTTCAAAAACTTCAGATTACTATGAATTTGGAAGAAAGCAAAGAAGAAGAAGAAGTTAGCTTTTGAGAGAGAATCACGTTTCTGAAAATTGAATTTGGAAGTGGCTGGTTTATGTTTTAAGATTTTTGGTTTTATTAATATTCTTCCACTCACAAGATGCCACCTATGACTCTCTCTTTTGTCTAAATTTCTCAATCCTTACATAAAATATAAATATAAATAAACTTAATCTTGTTAAAAATATTTAAATAAATTATTAATTTTAATAAAAAAATATTTGTATAACATTCATTCAAAAATTAAATTTGATTTTAATTTGAAAAAAGACAAAATTCTTCATTTTAAAAAATAATTGTGATTAAATTGAAACAAAATAAATATACACAACCAAATTGAAACTGAAATAAAGTGACAAAATTTTCATTTTTTTAAATTAAAATTACCACAAATTCTAACATGTGTTACCTCTTTAATGTTGTTAATACAATACTAACAGAAAGAACTTGATTTCATCAAAATTCCTAAAATAAAGACCACATTGAAGCATATAAAAAAAGAGAGAAACCAATTTGATATTTCTCTAAAAAAATCGAGACACATAACATGATTTAACCATGTTTTTGTATCTCATGCTAAATAAACCCAATTATGACAAATCCTGATTAAAATATTCTATTAAAGTACAAAAATTAATTAAGAATCCAATATTAAAGGTCAAATGAGGGCGTAAATATACACTTTCAGCATTCAAAACAACAACATTATGTGTTTCAAGTTAAAAACATAGGAATTAAAATGGTTTCAAAATTTTGTAAGAAATAGAAGTGTGCATGTTCCATTGACGACTATATTAGTAGAGGAATTTACCTTTCAGAATAGATGTATAAGGAACTCTAGTAGTAATTTTAAATACAAGGTTGACTTTTACACATCCATTGGACTTTTTGTCCTTTGAGCTTTTGGATGAGAATCATCTTCTCTTAGCAAAATCTTTAAGTTAGAAGTTTTGATGATGTCCAAATCAAGTCTCAAGTGTTCACTTTGCAAGAAGGCCTTTATGAAGACTTATATTTTGTGTTAAAGCATTTGTAATAAGTAGATTTATGTATATGGCTATATTTGTTGTTGATTCCATGTATTGTATTTAAAATTCATTTTCAAGTTACTAAAACTCTGCAATAATCGATTAACACTTAAGATAATCAATTATCATAGAGAGATTTTTAAGTTTGTTAAAAACTTCTTTTTTTCTCTAGAATAATCTATTACTAGCCTATGATAATCGATTATGACTTACAATAATCGATTATTACAACTAGTCATTGGACTTTTTAGGCATGTTTTTAACTATTGTGCATTCATTAAATGCATAATCGATTATGATAAGTGGATAATTGATTATCATGCGTTAAATATTTGACAAAGAATTTTTGGAGGTGTCCTTGAGTAACATCTTTATATAATGATTTGCGACTCTCCTTCTAATACACAAAAACTTATCTAATTGTTTTTTTAGTTGTGGTAAGTGTGTTCTAGGGTTTGTGTAACCCTTGTACAGTGGCTTCGAGAACATGGTGTTGGTATAGGACAATAACTTTCACTAGAGTGTGATTGAGTGTTGTTTTTGAGTGAAACTTGTCATCCTTTGTGAAGATTCAAAAGAAGTGTTCATCCTTCGTGAAACATTTGGAGGAGGTGTTCATCCCTTATGGTCTTCAGGGGAAGTGAGTTTAATCTTTTGTAGTAATAAGAGAGGTGTTTTCTAGAACTTAGACTTGTCTTTCTTTGTGATTGTAACAATTTGTTGGTTTTGTGCTAGTGGGAAGTTAATCTTTGTTTAGGATTTGAAACTAGACGTAGGATCGTTGTGATCTGAACTAGTATAAAAATTATCTGTGTAATTTTCTCTCTTCCTTACTCTCTTTATTATTTTAATTAATTGCTAAGGAAATTAAAATATTGAAAAAATTATTAAAGGCACAAATTTGAGTTAAGAAACCAATTCACCCCCTCTTGGTTTGTTATTCACGCCAACCATTCTACTGCACCACTCTAACATCTTCATCCCAACCTCGTCAAGTTACATTCCTGATGCAATTTAAATAGCATCCTTATCAATATGACAACATTTTGAAAAACCTAAAACTAAAAAGCTTACTAAAAATTCTATTTGAGGAAAAAGAAAGAAGCAATGGATTATGATAAACTATTACATGTAAAACAAGTATCAAGATAGATAAATCCTAAACCCTAATTTAATACCTCTTATATCCCTAATGTTTAATACCTAGTCAATTTATGAAATAATTAGTTAGAGATTGTGATTATTGATATCACCAACCATAATCTAGCTATACCAAAAGAAGCAAATAAAAGCACTAATAAAAATGCAAATTATCTACCACTCAAAGACTCCAATCCACTGCCTAAACATTTTTAACCTTATACCATATTCACATTCTCTTTTCAGAGCCCATAAATAACTTTAGTCCACATGGCATGTAATTTTTAACCATTAACTACATATCTTGTGAATCCAATTGCATAACATTCTTTACTAGGTTTGAGGTAGTCAAAGAATGATAAAATTTCAAAAAATAAATAAATAAATATATATATATATATAAATGATGTGAAATATGACATATTTTAAAGGTTTTATAACCAACGAGAGGAGCGAGGGCGGGGAATTATCGGTGAGAAGGTTGGTAAGACCTGTCATGGGTCGTACTTGCATCCACAAGGCAGAGATATCATCGACTTCTTCTACAAGTTTTAGGAAAGACTCCTTTTGACAATTAGGGATTAACCATATGAGAGAGTGTGCTTTCTCCTTCAGCGGCGGGGTCGTTCTTCAAATCTCTGGGATCCTCTTCTTCATCAATCTAATGTGATACTTCCTAGCCTTCATGTGGTCCCTCCAATTCCACCGGCCAAACAAATTTGCGAGAATCATGTTGCTCTAGCAAGTTCGACCTTTGGTTGTGACGGTGAGGGCATAGTCTGCGGCTGCACAAACATCGTTGGTATGTTATTGTGGGTTGTTTCATGTGCGGCCCAAGGTTTCACTTTTTGTATCCCATTGGTTGAGTTCATCAAAATCTAATTCGTGTGCATAAGGATTGCCAAAAGAGGGGATAGGAGAAGTTGAGAAGTGAAGGAAAGGAAAGGAAAAGTAAAGACCCAGAAGTGAAGAAAAAAGGAATGAGAAGTTATGTAGTGGAGAAAAAAAATGGAAAACTAAGGCTTTGTTTACTTGAGTGGATTTGAGGGAAAGTAATTGAGTGGATTTGAAGGTAATTTTGTTGTTGTTTATTTGAGTGAATTTGGAGGTAAACAAGAGTGGATTTGGAAGTATAAGTTTCTGAGAAATTTAAGTATAAGATTTAATTTAAGTATAAGAAGTAAAGTATAAGATTTAATTTATGTGACAAATTAAAAAAAAAATTTACTTCCAAATACAAGCCCACTTATCTCCAAATCTATTCAAATAAACAACAAAAAAATTTATCTTCAAATCCTCTCAATTATTCTCTTCCAGATCCATTCAAGTGAGCAAGATCTAAAAGAGAAACATAAAGATGAAAAAAATTAGAGATTGCAAACAAAAACAAAAGTGGGAAAAAGGGAGAAAATCATAATTTGGACAAATATTTGAATATAACAATTTGTTAAAAAATAAGTCAAAAATTGATTTAAAGAAAACTTAAAAGCAATTTTGTTTATCAAACTATCAAAAAATTATATAAAAAAATTAAATCAAATCCTTCGTAACCAAACCATGAGACGGAATTCAAACACATGCATTACAACATAGAAGTTCTTACAAAAGTTCTTAAAAGATATATATAGTTTCTACTCCACCGAACACGAGATTGTTGTTACAGAAAGGAATCTAATAAAGTGATACACTAAGCCAGGTGACATGCATAGTCTTATACCAGTGAGACCATTTTGCAGATCTAAAACCATGACCTTTTTTGGTTCAGAATATGATCAATTATCATAGCTTTTGCAAAATAAGTGGCGCACCGTGTTTTGGTTGCAAACTAAGCATAACTGCAGGAGCATGCACATAAACAGGAGAAAGCTCGAATGAGAAATTCTGCAGAAACAATGACAAGACAACCTTGGCCTCCAACAAGGCAAAGTTTTGGCCAATGCAAATTCTAGGACCCCATCCAAATGGGTAAAATACAACTTGGCCTTTTGTTGCCTTAGCAACACCTTCAGAGAACCTTTCTGGTTTGAACTTCATTGCATCATTACCCCATATATCAACATCCTGATGAAGTAAAAAAATTGGCAAGGTAACATTTACTCCTGCAGGTAGTGACAGGTTTCCAAGTTCCATATCCCTCTGGAGTGTGCGATTGTGGAAAACAATGGGAGGGAATAACCTCAGAACTTCATACAGAATCATGGTCATCTACGGAAGAAACATTTTGGCACATGTTAGCATGAAATGCATTTTTAATTAAGATAATAAAATGAAATCATGTGATACATACAGTTTTGAGCTGACTCAACCCATCAATGTTTGGATTTTGTTTTCCAAAAACATGAAGAACTTCCTCCCTAGCTCGTTTTTGCCATTCAGGATACCTACTCAACATGATCAATGTCCAAACCAGCAGAGATGAAGTCGTGTCTTGCCCTGCTATGTAGAATAACTTGCACTCACCAATTACTTCTTCAATACTCATTCCAAAACTCTTATTGTTTCCATGTCCTTGGATTTCCATTTGATTTGATTCTAAAAGTAAGCCTAATAAATCTTTACTGTTGGATTCACCCTTCTTCATGGCTTTCTCTCGTTTTTTTATGATATTTCCAATTGAATTTTTCATTTCTTTATCAACTGCTCTCAACTTCATTTTGGTAGGTGTTGGTAAATGCCTAGAAACATGTTGAATTAATAAAGGTCAATTTCCTTGAAGTAACATTATTAGTTCTTGTATAAGTCAGGTATGCCACATTTCTTGAATTTCAAAGGTTTTTCGAAACATATATCAAATGTGCCTTAAATCAAAATCTGTATGTAATTCATAACTATTTGTCGTCATCACTATAGCAGTGATTTGGTGTATGGAGAGCTTAATCTCTATCTACAATGTCTAGCTTTCAGGGTGATTCTCTAAGGTTCGATGAACTTCATGGTGAGTTGAGTTTCAATAAAACTAAAACATGCATAATTTAGTAATCACATTTTACAAGGAATCAACGTGGTATTACCGCAATATTGGTGTGTTATTGTACTTTCCAGTCATGACAAGGTTCCCCTGAATTCTGAGAAGCTGAAATATCTTTTTTCCTTCTGCATAGCTGCTTCCGAAAGCTGTTCTAGAAATTACATCACGAGTCAAATTCCGAATGAAAGGCGAAACGTCAATCTCACATTTTCCATCTGATGATAACATTCCCTTCCACTCGCTAATCACATCATGGCAACTTTGGGAAAATGCTGGTAGCATGTTCTGCAAATTAAGTATCAACTAAGAGTTTAATTTGATTACGAAGCACCAAAAACAACTTCGAGTTTAATTATAATGTACAACAACCTAATGGATGAAAAACAACTAATCTTCTGACCTTAAGTCTCATCCTTATAGTCAATCATCACATCCAAAAATGTTCTTGTGTGTTTTGGACTGTGAAACTTAGTCTTGACCTCAATTCCTGAGTAATGTTTAAATAATGTGTTGGATGCGGTGATTGACTTGAGATCGAAACACTAATATCCTGAAAACTCCTTTAACTATTCCAGTACATCCAAATGTCTTATAAAATTAAGACAAAAAACAATTATTTAAGTACTCCTTTCTCCTTCAACTCTTCAACCCTTAAGACATTTTAAAAGAAAAAGTTATAAAAGAGTTCAAAATTTCAGAGCGACCAATATTTTATCTCAAAAGTCTTCATGTCCAAACAACAAGGATACTTATTAAATTCATTATAAAAGTATACATACTTTTTGTGCATCTCGATTAATAATTAGGTAATGCTGTGAAAAAAATATTTATTTATAAATTAAAGTAATAAACTTACTTTCAATTTTTCCAAGTGGAATGCAGGGTTGATTATCTTTCGATGTTGAACCCACTTATCACCCTCTGAGTTTATCAGACCATTGACCAAGAACTTGGCAATGCCACTTATCTTTTGTTTCTGGAAATCATGAATGTTATTGAAGACTTCTTTGATTTGATTTGGATCAGTAATGATGACCTTTGGTGTTGTGCCTTCCCATAAATAGGAATTCTTGCCTGTACATAATTCACTTATTAGCAATTGCTAAAACTGCTTAAGATCCAAAAATGTTATTTCGTGAGGAGAGGAGAGTAATGGTATAGACTAATAAATTTAGGGTGCATGCAATATTTCTGGACTTGTTTTAGAAATTTAAAAAAAAAAAAAAAAAAAGAGAAAAGAATGTTGTAGCAAGAACATTGAAAGATGCAGGAAGAATCACCGAAAAACATCACTTTCATGCCCAAACTGAATGCATATTATGTATAGCTACAAATTTTGAGGAGGTAGGAAAAGTGAACCGTATTTGGCAACAGTGTTGTTAGGCAGCAAGGACAAGCGAGGAGCAACATCGTCGGAGACAAGAAAAGATTGCGATTGAGGGTTGTTTTGTGGAGCAGGGTTTTGGTTTGGGGTGAAAAGTGAAAAGGTGTATGGGTCACCACGAAGACCTTGTGCTCTCAGAAGTTTCTCGAACCTCTTAGGCCTAAGCCACAGCGTGTACACCATCTTCAACGCCCATAACGGAATCACACCAACGATCAAGCTCACCAGACACACTATTGCTGTTGAGGAAGAAAATGAAAATTGCTCCATTATTGGAACGAAGTGAGAAGGGCTATGGTACAGAGTGATCATAAACGTAGACACCGAGACTACTATCTGACAGACATTTATGCTACAAATTTTCTTGTTTTCAAAGTTACTTATTTTCTATCAGTTTATTATAAAAAATAGTACCTCATGATTCTCATGCATATGTCTTTGACCAAAATAACTTTTTAATGATTGTTATAGTTTATTATAAAATAGTGTTTCATAATTTTTATGGAAGTGTGATAACTTTTTCATCATTGTGACAGTTTATTATAAAAATAGTGGTTCATTGTATTTATGTGGGTGTGTATTTTACAAAGATAATTTTATCATTATTATGAGTTTATTATTAAAATTAATGTCTCATGATTTTCATGAATGAATGTGTCTTTTACAAAGATTGCTTGCTCATGACTATGTGTGTCGATAAAAGAGGTCACACATACTTATATATGATATATATTACGTCTTAAGTTAATTATAAATATCTAAATGATGGATTCCATTTTTACTAATTTAATTATAAAAAAAATTAATTAAATTTTATTTTTTTTTCTAAAATTTAGCTATTTTAAATATCAGAATTGTTCATAAGGATTTTGCTTTTTGTGCCCCGTTGGTTGAGTTTATCAAAATCTGATACGTAGAGAAAAAAAAAAGAAAAACTAAAAGAGAAGCGTGAAGGTGAAAAAAATAAAGATTGCGGACAAAAACAAAGGTGCCAAAAAGGGGAAAAAAATCAGAATTTGGCTAGAATACGGCAATTTGTTAAAAAATTCGAGGAAAATTAACGAAAAAAAAAACTTAAATGCGATTTTGTTTATCAAACTATCAGAAAATTATATAAAAAATTAAATCAAAAATTAAATGTAGTTTGAAATTAATAAAGTTATTTATTTGTCTCAATTAATTGTAGAAAAAAATAGTGTCTCATAATTTTCATGGGTGTGTCTTTTACAAAGATAACTTGCTCATGATTATGCGTGTCATAAGAGAGGTTATACACGTTTGCATTTCATGTATAGACTTATTGGCGTACACTTGTATATGATATATATTGCGTCTTAAGTTAATTATAAAATTCTAAATGGTGAATTCCATCTTTACCAGTTTAATTACAAAAATAATTAAATTTTAATTTTTGCTAAAATTTAGCTATTTTACTTCAATATTACAATTTAAAAGTTCTAAACCATTTAACGTGAAACATAATGCATGTTTTTATTATAAATGAAAGAATAGAACTAAGATAAAGACTCATCAATCTATTATTTTAAAGTATTTAGTAAAAAGTGATCCCAACTCCTTATGTAATGAAATCCAAGTTTTGTTGGTGTTGTATCTCCTATTCAATTCTCTTTCAATAAACCTAATAAATGGTATCAAGTTAGAATTCCAAATGTAAGTCTAAGTCTTATATTGAATAGAAAGGATAAGGTAGAACACCATATGCATAACTATACATAGTTTATCACAAACTATATATAACATTTCAAGCAAAAATACATTAAAGAGTATATCTAGATCATTTACAATAAGTTTATATGCCAAATCAAATATTAGAAGACCATAGAAGCAAGATAGAAAATTACAAAAAGAGAAGTTTGACAAAAGCTCCTAGCGTTGAGCAGCACATCCTTACCCTGAGTTTCATTCTTCTCACAAAGTTGGCACCTAAGTGTCATTGAGCGTCAAACCTCTCGGCTTTCTACCATTGAGTTGGTTGCAATACCATACCTATCCGGTGGGTTGATTACAATACCATACCTATGCAAATTACCAAAATGGTATTATTGACACCAGAATTTATTCAGAAACATGTTTTTAACTGAAATTGAGTATCAATTTGCTTTTGTGGTCAGGAATGAGATTCATCAAATCAAACCAACAACTTAAAAGCTAACAACTTAACTTCTAGATTTTACAAACCAAATTTTAGTGATCTAAGTGTCTAAACAAGTCCCAAATAACTCAAAAATAGGCCTCAAACATTTAGCTTCTTCCCAAATAAACTCTTTTAAATTTTCACCAGTCAAAACCCCGAGTAGACCCAAAAGCAAGCCAAAACTCAACTTTATCAACTACATCAAGAAGTAACAGTAGACTTTAACCAATTATGACCTCATAACCTCATCTAAAGTGATTTAAAACAGTTAATAATCAACAAGCATTCACATCAAAGCTCTCTCACCTCAAATAACATTAATTTATTTAAATTCCAAGCACTCCTACCATCATAATATCATATTTCAACAAGCTATCTATTCAAACTACCACCAATTCAACTTCATTTTCAAATAAAGCACATCAAACAAAATTAAAAACTTACTAAATTATAAATACACAATTAGAATCCCTTACTTAATTAGAAGCATCAACAACTCTGAGAGATCAATAACTACTCACTCGGGTTAGATAACTTATCTACACCTACAAATCATAAAATCATGATCAGGATACATAGATTGAACCATTGATCAACAGATAATATACTATAAAAAGCTACATGCATAAAAATGTTTACATGCATAGAAGGGAATACAACTCAAGAAAAAGAGTAGCAACAAACTTACACTTTTAAGAAAACTATTTGGATAAAAATGAAGATTTTACCTCTGTGATCACCTAGATTCTTCCTGATATTTAAAAAGATGACTTTGTGATTAAAACTTGAAAAGAGAAGATAATGAAGACTTAAATAATAAGTTTTAAACAAATAACTTGTGTTTTAAATAATAAGACTCATAATTAAAATTTTATTTATACATTTAATTATTTTAATATAAAAATAACAATCTCATTATTTAAATATTATATTAATTATTAAGACTAAATTTTCTGGATTATCACAAACAACAAATATAAAAAAGATATATTTAGAAATTATAAAATTGTTGTAATATAAACAAAAGAAATATTGATAATTTAAATAAAATGTTTGAAAGAATTGTCAATGAATGGAAAAAATATGCAACGATTATTCTCTTAATTAGGATAATTAAATATAATAAATGTATATGATATTTTAGCTTATTTAGTGGGCTGAAAATCAGCTTGACAGATTGTAATTATTTGTATATATATATATATATGAAAGTTCTCCAACAAGAATAAGTTTCAATGAATACAAATAATCTATTAAAAATCAAGATAAAGATATGAAATAATGTGTTAAGTATTTGTGAAGTTTCTTAGTCGTAATTTTTGACAAACTTCAAAATAAAATGAATAGAATATGGCATTTTTTAAAGAGTGTAAGATAGTTTTACGTCTTCCCAATATTACTTTAGTTATATTTTTAGTTTGTATGATTTGTTTAATAAAATTAAAAATGGAATACACTATTAGTTCTTTAAATTTTAAAAAATAATTTAATTCGTATATATTTAGTGGAATTAAAAATAATTATAAAAATATTTTAGTTCATCAAATTTAGTATTTAAAGACTTTTTTTTTAAAGAGTGTAAAATAGTTTTTCGTCTTTCCGTATCAGTTTAGTTATATTGTTAGTTAGTGTGCGTTTTTTTGAATAAAATTAAAAATATTATTTTTTATTTAAATTTTAAAAAATATCTAATTTAACTATTATATATTTAGTGGAATTAAAATAATTATAAAAATATTTTTGTTCATCAAATTCAGTATTTAAGGACTAAAATTTTATATATCTTTTCCTAAATTTCTTTGAGATTTGTGAAATTTAATCAAGATTATTTTAAATTTCAAAACTAGAAACATAATTAAGTTGTAATGATAATTTATCTTACATTGAATATCTATTGGTTTTATCTTAATATGGAATGTTTTTAGAGGAACTTTTGGAGAATAAAGAATTATTGTGTCTAATTGTAGACTTTGAGAAAATAAATTGTGGTAAATAATATTTGAATAAAAAAAAATTATGGTGACCTTAAATTCAGTAAAATAAAATTATTTATAATAAGAATATATAAAATGTGTATATGTTCGAATGTTACTCATTCTATGAAAAGCTCTTAAATTATAAGATGAAAACATACAGTAAGATTAATAAAAATTATGTTTCTTTGAAGATATATGGTAATATTGTGTTGATCATCCAACTTAGGATTATTATTTAGAGGCGTGTTTCGATGTTGCAATTTTGTTGTGAACGTGCAATTGTTCTCAATTTTGCAATTAACAGGAACACATGTTACTGAAAATAGTTTATTTGAAAATTTGTCATGATAGTTTCATAATCAATAAAGTTTTCAAATTATTATGGTTTATATGATAGTTAGTACCATATTTCAATGGATTATGCGTTAATTTTAGAGTTATCAAAACAGGTAACTCGGTCGGGTCCATTACGGACTGGTCATTTAGTGAGTCAATCCAGTTCATTTATTAGCGAGTCAGAAAAATTCAAATTTGGTCCGACCCACCACGGGTTGGTAGTAAACGGGTTAGCTCACTGGTTCACTTAAATACAATTTTTTTAAATAAAAGAAAATTATAAACTTTCTATGATTTAAATTTAAACAAATTTCACTTCTAAATTTCACTTACAAATGGGTGTTTAATGAATTTTGAAAATAGAAAACTTAAATAATTATTTCAAGCAAAAAAAATAAATATTTTCTCTTAAAGTTAAAATTAAATTTGAACAAAATAAAATTAGGTATTCTCTCCATTCCTTTGTTCATTGTCCCTATTTCCCTCCATTCCTTTGTCCTCTTGATCAGATGAAGAAAGAGTGTTTGAAGTAGCAGATAAGCTAGCTTCTTTTTTTCTGTATTCTGGCGACGCCTACTATTATTTCTACGGGCAGTCCTTTCGATCTCAGAATCAAACAATAAATTCTCAGATTTTGTTCTGCTTCTCATGCAGAACAAAAATCTCTACAGATCAGCCCACAGAAATAACACAGGAACAGAACAACACAATATATACAGATATACGAAAATTAAAACAATGGATTTACAGATAATGGAACAGAATTGAAATTGATACACAATAAATTGAATAACAAACAATCAAATTCCCCGACAACGGCGCCAAAAACTTGATAACTTTTTGGCAAGTATACCAAATCGTTACAAGTAATACAGTGATAAGAAAGGTATCGTTCTCCTCAGGAAATTTGTGTTACGTTATTTAATTTAAAAATTATATCAAGAGCAATTCGTGTTGATGAAAGTTGCTTTGATTTTTTGCATAAAGAACACAGAATTTAACAACGTAAAAGTTAAGATGAAAATATGATACGAACAATCATTGGAATTGGTTTCAGACTAACATCTCAGTAACATCCTGTACAATATATGACCTGTTCATGCATTCACAAGTTGATATCTTGCTTTAATTCCTTAAAACAAGTTCTAAAATTATTCCTTAAATTATTAATTCCTTAATTAATTTAATGAATAATTTTGCATTNAGTTCAGATGTTCAGAATGACCAAAAGCATGTAAGCTATTCCTAGCGTGATCACTTTTAGCTTCTTTTCTTACGTTTCTGGTTCTAAAAATACTTCCCAGTACAAAGAGAACCTTTAAGAAAAATTATACTTCCATATAATCTAAGTCAAGTAAAGAAAAGAACATGAACAAATACATTTATTGATCAGGACAATTACATCAATGTTTTGCCATACAGCCAATTCCAATGAAAGAAAATTTAGCCTATCCTAGACATCACAAACGTACTCATTTTTGCAATTCCTTGCATCATGTGTAGTCTTGATGTCTTAAGAAAGTCTTCTCAGCGTCTTCTTTTGTCTTCAGAGAGGTTCTCTAATTTTTCTCCTATGTCTAGATTACCTTCCTCTCTATCACGTATCATTAAGAGCCAGTTAATTTTCAGTAACTTGCACCATTCGCTCAGCGCACAGAAGCAGATTCGCTATGCGAATTAATTTTTATTTATGCAGCTCAACTGTTGTAATTCGCTCAGCGCACAGCCTCAGGTGCGCTTTGCGAATTTGCAATTTTTTTCTCTTTTCTGCTGTAATTCGCTTAGCGAACCAATACTGGTGCGCTTAGTGAATTATTGAGTTTTGCTCCTCCAAATTGGTTGATTCGCTCAGCGAACCAATATTGGTGCGCTGTGCGAATGTATTCCTCTAGCTCTGCGAATTTTGCTGGCTGTGCGAGAAATGACTATCAACTTCACATTTATGCAACTTTTCCTGAACAATAATTTACGAAACACTCTGCTACAAATTACAACTTTTCACTGAGTAAAAACATGAATAATTACATGATTAAGGTAATTTATAAGTGTAAAAATATTTGTTTTT
>NW_014542414.1:158394-160086 GCF_000741045.1 Vigna radiata var. radiata | reverse complement strand
TAAGCAGTTCAATCTCAAGGTAAGGGAAGCTAGGCTTTTTCTCTGTTTGATATATTATTGGTTGCATGATCTGTAAATTATGTTTGAAAGGTGTGAACTGATGTGCATGTGTGNACTGTGTAATGGAACCTGTTATTGTTGAGTAAAATATGATGAATCNCCATATTAGAGANGTGCCTGTTGAATGAATTATGTATNATANTGTATATGTAAACAGGGTAGTAGATTTTATTATTGTTTGTGCAACAATTTGATGAACATATATGCTAGAACATGTGATTTAGTCTGTGTGAATCTTGGGACTGCAAATTTATGTTGATGGATCTGTATGATCAAAAAGTGAAATGTTGAATTGAAGTGTTTGGATGTTGNTAATTATGTGGTGCATGTCATTAGATAACAAGTTAAGTAGATTATAGTGTTCAAAGCAAATTAGGAGGAAGTGGGGTAATGGTTTTAAGATCTAAAGGTCTGGGATTGAAATTGACACATGAGATGATATAGTAGAGTCAAATGGAACTTGTAGGAAGTGATAGAATGGTCTACAATAACTTGTAATTGGTAGAATTAGATTTGATANCTTAAGTTCATTAAAGAGAGATTTTAGATAGGAAATTGATGCATAACAGTTAGAGAATCATGTTACGGATGATTAAGATCACTCAAACAAGTTTAAATCATCATATACTTCGAGTTAGGATCATTAGAAGTGCACCAATTGACCTATAACAAGTTTTGGGTGGTTGAGTTCTACAAAACTGCAGAATCTGGGAATCTGCAGAAGTGCAGATTTGTTGAGCGAGGGTTCTCGCACAGCGAGAACCCAAAATTAATTGGGTTTGCCAGCAGAAATTCGCACAGCGCACCAGGAAGTGTGCGCTGACCGAATTTAGTGTGACAGGATTAGTATTTTTGACGTTTTTTACGTTTTGGGAGCTCCGGACGTCCGTTTTGGACGTTCTTTAGGTCGTTCTGGGGGTTTCTGACTCTTCCGGAGCCATTGGTGATGGTCTCCAAGCTTTTTGAATTACTTAAGTATTGATAATTAAAAGTCATAAAGAAATTTGTGTTAATAAGTGTTGGTTTTGTGAAAGTATGTAATGTATGAGTTGTTTTTATGACATGNTTGATGTTGTATGATGGTGTATGGGTTGGTATGAGACAATATAGTAAGAATGCACTTGAAAGACTATGAAATTTTATGTTTGATGAATCAAAGTGGTTTATGAGGTGCATTATTGATTCAAGAGGAATATCATGTGATTTAANGTGGTCGGATTGAATATGAAATTAAGATCTCTCGGTGAGATCAGTTAGTGTATTGAATGTATGTAAGAGGNTTCCACTATGGGGGGTTATCCCTAACACTCTAANGGTCTTTCATTCTCACTTAGAGAGGATTGACGCGTGTGGTGAGAGTAGTGGGAGGTCCTAGGGTAGGCGCTATCNCTGGAGGTCTATTCCGCGGTAACGGACNANCCTTGTATGTNGTCNGGTGAAACCCCTCGGCAATGGCTTTGCAAAGCAGTAGANGCCACCACAAGTGCACAACCCGCCCCAGCTCTATATACATTCTTANTCCGGACGAGTCTAGAGGTCTTAATCCGATAGGATGATTATTTTGATGTGTTTTATGAAATTAATGTCCATGTTTATGAGGGTTTGCAAGTTTATGTGGGTGTGGAGGTTCTC
>NW_014542414.1:151154-158304 GCF_000741045.1 Vigna radiata var. radiata | reverse complement strand
GAAATATTAGATTGAATTAGATTAAATTATATGTTTATTTGAGACCTAGCTTACCCTTGCATTATATGTTTGTATGTGTTTGCCTTCCCCCTTGCGATGATCATCCAATCCTTTGGATGTGAGCAGTAGGTGATGAGGTACCCTTGGAGTAGGCGTTGGAGACTGAGGAAGATCCAGCCCCTAGTACTTAGGACGTTTATTAGTTCTTATTTCAATAACTTGTTATTTTTGGAAACACTCTCTAGGCATCCTTGGATCTTTAGTTTATTAGGTAGTTTGGAGAACTCTTATACTTGTATTTAAGTTTTAAAATTTCAGCTATAATTTTGGATGATTGTATAAATATTTAAATACTGTCATCGTTATCTCTTAACTGTTTTCACATATTATAATAGTTGAATCCTATTATATTATATGTGAATATGATATTTTGGGATGTTACAATTGTGGTATCAGAGCAGTTTTTATCCTTAGAGAACCTGTAGGTTATGTGCATCCCTTGCTTGTGCTTGTGTGCTCTTAAATGTACAGAAGCATTCATTCTAATTTCTTTGAGTAAGACTAATTGTTTTACTCTCTAATCATAAACAAAATATGGCGCAATGATTGTCCTTAGGATGACCTGTGTGTTGTAGGTTTATCATGTCTTCTCTGTGAAAAGTTGAATCTAAATGGTATGGTTTACCATTTATTCCAAGTATAGATAGTAAAATTGTGTATCTAACTGGAAGCTTTGAGAACAGAAAATGTCTCTATAGAAGGAATGAGGGTGCACACTCATGACTTGTACTAGAGATAATTTTCCTTTCTTAATTCTGAAAGTTTGAGGTAAGAAAGAGTTGGGGTTCCAGCGTTGTTTCCTGTAGAAATTCATGTCTCGTTCTTGCTTTTGTGGTGGTATATTGTTGTGCTTTATAGTAGTAGAGTAATGCAGATTCAAGGAGAACTTGACATGTATACCTTCTTCAGAATTGGTCTAAGCCTTTGAGACAAATTCTTGCCTCAAAGATAAGGATTTAGATGACCAAAGTTTAGGTTTCAAGGACAAAGTTAGAAAATTAGATATTGTACGTTCCACAAGAGGAGAATTGACGTATTTTAAGGCTGAGTTTTCATATTTGTTAGTCTTATACTTTCTGCAATCGCAGCAGTATGTTTGCTTGTCTACTCATTTTGTGAACCAAGTATGTATTGTTGCTAATGGGTTGTACATGTCTGTGCCCCAACCCACAATCAAATTCAAGTGTCATTTATTTGAGTAGCAAGCATCTCAAACTTGTCCACGCATATTCCCTGTTTCCTCCTGGAATAATCCCTTTGATTTCAAGAACAGATTCCCTGTATGATGATTACCGTATTAGTCAAAAGGAGCTCATTTTAGCTTTTCCCTGTCCAATTCTTGTTCTGTAGTTCATCAGTGACAACATATCTAAATACTACACCAAATTAACTTTTAAACAAGCAAATAACACATTTAAAACTAATTATGAATTTCTACATTTCAAACATGTTAGATAACTGGATTTTGGTCATAGCAGAAACATAAAAACACGCAGAATCTGAATTCCTCCTTTCTCCTTAAAGGCACCTCAAACTAACTAATAAATGTCCTGCCTTAAATACTATTACATACCCATAGTCACCAAATTAGTACACCTTAAAGATTTAGTCCATCACTAAATTAATACCTCAGTGGTCTAAAATGGATTGAAGAAATAACAAAAAGAATATCTAGGAAACTAATATGGTAACAAATTAAATCTTTCATAGATTAATTTGCTGACAAAATCTTTGAAGGGCCAAATGTAAACCTATATGGGAAAATATAGGTCAGACCAGCTAGGTCACCCAGATATGGATTAGTTAAAGGAGAGCACCATGGCATATTTCTTGAACCAAAGTCTATGCTTCACTTGAACCAAACATAACAGAATATAAAAGTTATCTAAAGATTACACAATCCTGTCTACCTTATTGCATTCCAGCCAGGCAACTAGATGCAATCGTCACAACCCTATCAGGTAAGTATACGCGTCATTATTTATAGGGAATATATATAAATGCATACCCAATACTCACCTGTGGACCAAGTATATTGATTTCATGCAAAATGAAATTCAAAATTGCAACTTCGCTTCTTCCCAACTTCCCCCTTCTTTAAATACTTCTGCCCACTTAATAAAAAAAAAAACTTATGGGCATTTTAGTTTTTCTTGTTTGATAGCATCATCCACATAGTCTCAAAATCGCGCCATTATATTAAAATAATAAACACATACAAGACCAGAACACACTGCTACTTTCACTTCCCTAATTCAAAATACAAGAAACAAAATTCACCCTGCCGAAAATTCCCTACAAAATACTTGAAAGTGTCAAAAAAAAAAACTTAGCCTCACCCTACCATAGTAGTTTACCCTAAACCACAACAAGATCACTAACTGAAAACCAAGCAGTGGCCACTTTGATTCATTTAACTTCTTGTTGACATGGGGTAGTAACTGGAAGGACTTCACTAATAGGACAAGCACGTGAATATTAGATTTGTTTGAAGAATGCGAAATAGGTTTTAAGCAATGTTCTAGGTGTCGCAACCGGAAAATCGCGACGGGACGACGACGATCCAAAAAGAATTAATAAGTTTTGGAAAAAAGAGATTTGGAGTCGCCACCATAGTTTATTCTGGAAAACTATGGAAAAAACCATAAAAAAGGATAAGGCGGTCTTCGAAAAAAAACCAGATTCTGGTTCGGGAGTCGGTTACGTGTGGGGAAGGTGTTAGCACCCCCACAACGCCTGCCCTAAGGCAGTACCTTTAATTAAATTCGCGAATTTGATATGGTTTGCAAAATGTTTAATTTCCCCCTAAAAAAAATAAAAAATAAAACTAAAGAAAACAAAATATTTTTTGTGTTTTTTGTGCCCGACAAGGATTGACCTTGCTCCTACGTATTCTCAGTTGGACTGAGAAATCAGGGTTACGTAGTTTTGGTGGAAAAGTTGATTGTTTGAAGATATTTTTAGTTTTCGAAGATTTTATATTTTTTGGTATTTTTATATAAAAAGAGAAAAGGTTTTTTAGCACAAGGCCTACGCGAGCGGTCGCACGTGTGCTTAAACCTTTTCAAAATATTTTTATTTAACTTTTAATTTTGGTAAAAGAAAAGGTTTTCTGCACAAGGCCTACGCGAGCGGTCGCACGTGTGCTTGAACCTTTTCAAAATATTTTTAATTGATTCTTAATTTTTGTAAAAGAAAAGGAAAAGGTTTTCCGCACAAGGCCTACGCGAGCGGTCGCACGTGTGCTTGAACCTTTTCAAAATATTTTTATTTGTTTTTTTTTTATTTTTTTTGTAAAAGAAAAGGAAAAGGTTTTCTAGCACAAGGACGATGCGTGCGATCACACATGTGCTAGACTCCTTAAAACATATTTTTAGTATTTTTGATTTTTATAAAATAAAACAAATAGGTAAATAACTAAATAAAATAAAAAGTAAAAATAAATACATTAAAAGTTAAATGACAAAATAAAATAAAAAAAAGGGAGTGGTAGTGCTTAAATAAAAAAAAGGGGTGCAATCCTTATTTAATTCTAATAACATATTGGGCCTAAGCCCAAGTAGGAAAAAGGGTGGTAAAAAATGAAAAATAGGAGTGTACAAACTAAATTTTAGAAAACTGATTGGGCTTAAGCCCAAGTAGCCAGGGGTGTGGAAAACGAAAAGGGGTGTGTAGAAAGGAATTGTTGTTTGTAACCAGATTGGGCCAGAGCCCAAATGGACAAAGGGTGTGCAAATAAAACAAGGGGGCTGCAGGAGATTTTTTTTTAGGCACGAGCCCAAGACGCCCTCAGCCCAACTCACGTTTCAGAAACCCCTTAGGGGTTCAGCCTCCCCCAACTCACTCCTCACTCACGCCCTTAGAGACTCAGAGTCTCTTTCTCTGACCAAATAGCCGAGGGATAGGGCTTGCCTCCTTCGAGCACAGCGCCACCACCCTTGCCAAACCGGCCACCGCGCCAACACTCGTACCAATCTCGACCTCGCCGGCGATAATGGGTGTCACCGGAACCATGGCCGGCCACGACGTCCTCTGCTTCTCTCTCTCGATCGCAATCGCCCAGGATTGGGTTCTTTCGCCGCCACACGAATCGAACGGCCGCCGTTCCCATCCGGCCAGCCATGGCCACGCCGACGTCCTCGCCACCATCCGGCCAGCCAACACAGGCCACGACGACTCCACTCCCTCTCCTTCTGCTCGCATCGGCCTAGGGTTGGGGGTTTGGCTCCAACCGGACACCGCCTGTCACTGATCCAGGCCGGCGTCACCGCACCACCACCTTCCTTCTCCTCTTTCTATTCTCGTGCTCTTGGGGTCATCTCCTTTTCAATTCACCGGTCTTCACAACTCCAATTGGTCAGGGCTGCCTTAGAGAACCAACTTTGGACGAATTGGCATGGAATTTGTGATTTGATTTCTGTTTATTGGTTTGATGCAGGTGAAAGAGATGTTGGGTTTGTTCTGTGGTACTCTACGTGAGTTTCTGTGATGGTGTCGTATGTGTTGGATTGTGGAAACAGAGACAAAGAAATGTTTCGATGTATGTTTGGTATTGGGTGTGTATCAAAGGGGGCTTGGGTTTCTGTTTAACTGGATATGGGTAACAAATGTTCTGTGTTTTGACTTTTCTTTTTTGCTTAATGACAATATATGGTTTCAGGAATCAAAGAGAATGGAAGTGATAAGGAAAATGTCCATGGCAAGGAAGGTTAAATGAGTGAAGGAAGTGGATTGGATGTAGCGATATATGAATGCGTATGTGGTGGTATAGGTGAGAAGGAGAACGACTGTCCAGGCCGAGAGAAACAACATGAAGGCTTTGGTGATGACGTCTTAAGTAACAGGTTGAACCAGATTTATCTTCTTCGCCGATGAGATGAGGTTTGGGGGAAACTAGTTATGGGTGCAGATTCTATAAATAATCCTACTGATTTGAGAAAATGAAAGAGGAAGCAATGCTTCACTCTCTAGATAGAACTCTCATGGTGTTTCAGTGACGTTGAGAGCTTTGGAAGATCACAACTCACTCTGTTTAGTGGCTTCGAAGAGGAGAAAGAGAAGAGATTTCCCCGGAACCTTGTTGTGTAAGGCATGCTCATGGGATGGAGATGCAGCGAAAGGAACAACAATACAAATGCAAATATATTGATTCCGTGAATATCAACACATAACTATCATAACAATTCATCTTCAGAATCCAACATGTTAGCTAAACCGAGATAGAAGACTTACCTTGGTGCTGGAGTCTTTGCTTGATTTCCTTCTGGTGATGATCTCCTTCTCCTCCCTCTATACAGTTCTAATGAAGTCGTCCTCCAATGAAGGTATCCTCTGACCAAAAAAAGGATTCCCTTTCTCACACTCGTGTCGAAACAATTTGTTGTTGCCAAAGTAACCCAGTCCCCACTGCCAATCCAGAACGTGTCTGCCCCAAACCGAATTGCGCTGTACCTGCTATGCCCAATTGCCACCCGAAAACACTGCTGCCCCCAAACGCCTTGTCCTTCTCCCAGAAAGACCGTTTCACAAACGACAAAATAAAAATCTAATCCTCTTTTTTTTTATATTTCTCTTTTTTTCATTTTCCTTTTTTTTTTTTAATTTACGTTTTTTTTTACTTAATTATAACAAAACTAAAAAAAGTAAACGAATATAAAAAGTAAAACTAAACAACACGTAAAAATAAAAATAAAAAATAATAAAATAAAAAGTAAAAATCAACAAGCTAATATAAAAATAATAAAAGGAAAAGAAATAATATGAAACAAAAATAAAAACAAAATTAAAATGATAAAAAAAAACATATATTATTTAATCACCCGGACGAAATTGAGTGTTGACACTAGGGTATCAAAAACAAGGTCAATGATCCCATAAGCAGGATTGCCAACTTTGCCACAAAAAAAACTTGTATCATGGTTAGTAGCTTCTAGCCAACAAAGTGTATGCATCAACACAAATAAATCAAGCCACAAAGATATGAACACTTAAAAAAAAAAAAAAGTACCCTGAGATTAACAAATTCATCAAGCCAAAATTTTCTAACACTATCAATTAAGGTAATTTGTCAGGTTGTTTTTATAACTGACTTGATGAGTTAGGAAAAACTTCTGCAAGCTGTATATAGTTGTTGTAAACATAAGCTCATCACTTCTTCAAATTCAGTATAATCAAAATTACCTTCTCTTAATATTTTTCTCTATTCATCCCATTTATATGATTTCGAGAGTTCTTAAATCTTTAACCATGGCTTTCGAAAAACCATTCTCCTATTCTAGCACTAATTTTTTTTTCATGAAATACATGTAGTTTTCGCAATGAGATGTCCATTTCCTTATAAATCTGGAAATGCATGTTGCAGCCAACTTATGGTATTTAAGTTTTATTTTTCACTTTAACTTCCACACTTCACGATTCACATTATAGATTTGGAGTTTGTTTTGAAGATGTTGTCCCCTTTTTCTTTCAGTCGTCACACTGTTACACCTCTTGCTATTTTTAACGTACATTGAAGCTTTAGTGATTTAAGTTGTTAAGGAAGGTTCCATTCTGGAGTTGGATTTAATCTTTTTATATTAATTTCTATCTTAAGATTACTTAGAAGATGAGATGAGAGTATCTTACCCTCACTTATTCTCAGGTAAGCTTTAATTTTCGGGGACGAAAATTTTATTTGATGGGTGGAATGTGAGGGCCTAAGTTATTGGGCCTGCTATTAAGGGCAGCCCAGCCCCTAAACTAAGGGCAAGAGGNGAAAGCCTTCTCAGAAGTCTGATTCATTTTGCCCAGATCCTCCCTCACTCTAGAAACACCATGCCTCATTTTCCTCTGCCTTCTCTCTAACTTCCACTCTCACTGAACCGTTGCATTTTCGTATAGTTGACGTCTACGCATTCCTNGAGTCGAGAGCTTCGACTTAACCCGATCAGATTTTCGTTCTTCAACTAGTAAGCGATTTCTCTTCTTCTCCGCTGTTTTTGGGGCATAGGACAAAANTGTCCACTGGTTGCATGTGCAATGTTCCTTCCCCTTTTTGTTCTCTTCATAACTCCGAGCTCTAAGAATTGTCTCCATCTCCATTTGATGGTTT